>NC_089758.1:9306733-9314233 GCF_040412425.1 Macrobrachium rosenbergii
ATGCTGGAGATAAATTAATGCATCTTTAAATATGACGTGTCTTATGTCTCTTCAGACAGACAAATGGTCCTTCTGTCTCTTTATATTCCTGTCGTTCGCTCTCATTTATTCGGTTGCTCCTCCTGTTACCCCGTCTTCTGGTTACACTTTTTACTGTGCGCCTTTAATGCTGTGTTGGTATTTATGCAGTTGCAGTCATTGTAATGTTACTTTATTTGTCTGTACTGTATTGTTTTTATTATTATTATTATTATTATTATTATTATTATTATTATTATTATTATTATTTATTATTATTATTATTGGTAAGAATGTTTATTGGGATGCATTTTTTTTACGCGTTTCTTAACTTGATTTATATCTTTATTGTATGAAATATTGTTATGGGATTCTTCCCTTCTCTTTCTCTCTCACCTTGAAAACTTGATCAACAGGGAGCATTATTATAAATGACACCCCGTTTCACCCCTGGCTCTCTCTCTCTCTCACTTTCTCTCAAAAACGAAAGTCCTCGCCCTCCCAACAGTCTTTTCCTGAAGAAGGCCTGCGCTAGAGCAGCAGACCTTTTGGAACTTTCTGATGGCTCGCGAAGAAGAAGGAAGGGCGGAATGGTTGTTTTTGATGCGAGCTGCCCAATCCAGGCCTGTGTTATCGGAGGTGTCAAGAGCCAACACCTTCTCACATTACGCCCAAACACCCAATTTTTACACCAATGATCTCTTCCGTCGGCCCAACAGGGCCATCGGTCACCGGCGTCCCTAAAGGCCACAGGGTAGGGCTTAATAGGCCCAAATTGACCACTAGAGGCACGACTCGGGTTACGACCCGAAGGCTGGGAAGCTCGGCCTCGACCTTATGTTAAATGTCAACCCGGTTTAGCTTTGTAGTTTATACAGGTCGCGGTCTAAACATTCGAAGTCGAGTTTACTGTTACGTATCTGGCTATTTTCTCCGTTCGGGATTTTAGTCGTTTTGGCTCCAGAGGACAGCGCACATGTTCAAATTCAGGAATTTATGTAAAAAAAAAAAAAAAAAAAAAATAAAAATATATATATATATATGAATATATGTATATATATATATATATATATATATATATATATATATATATATATATATATATATATATATATATATGTGTGTGTGTGTGTGTGTGTGTGTGAGTGTGTGTGTGTAGAAAGACGTCTTGATGGGTAATACATGAAAAATGTAGCAAAAAGCAACTGTACCAGAATGGTCAACTATAAATGCACATTAAATGATAACGTGCAAACTCTACAATAATAATAATAATAATAATAATAATAATAATAATAATAATAATAATAATAATAATAATAATAATACAGCTATCATTTCTTTTCCCATTAACATCGTTCACTTAAACATTTTCCTTGGCATCAAGTAACAATCACGCTTTTTTATCCTTGGCAGCTCTCTCTCTCCCTCTTTCTCTCTCTCTGCGGGTTGTAAATCTTGGTTGTTTTTGGTCGTCCACACCCTTACCACAACGGCGACAGCTTCAAACCATGGCTTACAACACGTCCGTTAATACGCCAGTCAAAAACCAAATTACTCCGAAGGGCCATAAACCTTAATTTCCTGTATATTACCCTTACACGTTTCCAGGGATAACCTTAACATATTTGGTGCAATTTTGAGTCTGTGAAGTGAGTGGACTTTGCCGGAATCTCTCTCTTTCTCTCTCTCTCTCTCTCTCTCTCTCTCTCTCTCTCTCTCTCTCTCTCTCTCTCTCTCACTGTATAATTACTCTTTCATCCTTTCATACTCAACTTTGAGGCTGCTCTCTCTCTCTCTCTCTCTCTCTCTCTCTCTCTCTCTCTCTCTCTCTCTCTCTCTCTGTAAAATTACTCTTTCATCCTTTCATACTCAACTTTGAGGCTGCTCTCTCTCTCTCTCTCTCTCTCTCTCTCTCTCTCTCTCTCTCTCTCTCTCTCTCTCTCTCATCTTAGTGGTAGCCCATTTTATAATTCTCAAATGCGGACGACCTGTTTTCGATTTCCAAACAGGGCCAGGAGGTGCGATTGGGCGCGATCCTTATAACTCAGCATGCCTCTGTTAACGTAAAGAGTGACCTGTGTATGTAGTTGTTAGGCGACTGTTGTGAGTTGCATACAGGCTGGAGAAAGAGTGTGAGAGAAGAGGAAATATAGACTAGTCGTGATTGGTCACTGCACCGTCAAAAATATACCATCAAAACGAGAGGACCTCGACGAGGTTAACCTCATCTCCCTGGGATGAAAACCGTTCATAAGATTATCTCTCTCTGTCTCTCTGTCTCTCTCTCTCTCTCTCTCTGCTTAGAAATTGGTCACCGCTTAGAAACTAGTCACTTCCTGTCATAGTGAATGTTAACTTCTCTTAGCTCAAGAATTGTCTATTGAACTTTGAAATCTCTCTCTCTCTCTCTCTCTCTCTCTCTCTCTCTCTCTCTCTCTCTCTCTCTCTCTCTCTCTCTCTCTCTCTCCTTTTGAGCTCACTGACCCTGGAGCCATTGGATGAGCCAGCCACTTGACATCATTAGGCCGTCAACCAAACCCAATACGCCATTAACTAAGCTCAATAAACCATCGGGCAGAGTCAATTAACCATCTGATCAACCGTAATCAACCGTAATCGCCCATCGACCTGTGATCCTGCCGCTTTTAAGAAAACCATTCGCTAAACGCTTCGCTGTTGACGTCATAGCAAAGGTGGATGCTGAGCCTTGGTGGAAGGCTCTGGCCGATCGTTTTCATTCATTTAATGTTTGCAAAATGGGCGTCACAGCAACCGCGGTCATCTATGTTTAACTCTCTCCATTCATTTCAGTGCGAATTATTTTATCGATTTTTTAATATACAGTGTCAGGTGGTCAGGTGTTCTTATTAATTTCCCGTCAGTGATTTGGTTTGTTATTTGATTTTTATTTAATAAAATAATTTAGTTTTCATAACATTTGAATGTTTATTTTCGGTTAAAATCTTAAAATCGTTTTAAAAATGTGGACAGATTTCCCTTCAACGTGCTTTTCAAAAGAAATCCAGTCAGAATTTAATGGTAATCATAATGTAGAGAATTTATTCTCGTTGAAACATTTTCTATCAAAGACAAAAACTACTGAAATTTAATTGTCAAAAGATTTATTTCTATATTTAAGACAAATTTCAAGCGGAAATTCTTTCTGATTTCATCCCTACTTGTATTTTCAAAAATGTATTTCCTTTTGAAAAATTTCCTACGCTAGATAAAATCCTTTTAATCTGTTTTTCAAAAGAAGTATCTTTCTGTACTCAAGGCAAAAATGTATATCCTATCTAGGCGTTCCTCTAGATAAATGACTGTTTGTTTTATATGTGTCTCGATATTTTCTTTCTTCTGCCTCATTATCTCGGTAAATATATTTAATACCGAGTCTCATTTTTAACCCTTTTCATTATTTTGTTAAAGGTGATGGCTTACGAAGAAGAAAGAGAGAGAGAGAGAGAGAGAGAGAAAAACGAGAGATGAGGCCCTCCAAGAATTACCTTCGGAACCTGTCATTAATTCTATAAACAGGCTGAGGGTTTGTTTGGTAAGCCATCATTGAGAAGAACAACGGCCACTTATCCCTGAAATTCACCGAGACATTGACACCAAAAGCAGGGCATTGAAAGGGCACGGGAAAAAAATCGCTGCCCAAGAAAAACGCAATATAAGAAAAACTTTAAAAAATGAAAAAAAAAAAAAAAAGAGGGTGAAGTGCGTCGGCGAAGTTCTTTAGCGGCGCAAAGCTTTAGTGACTAATTTATTGTTGGTGAGAATATTACATTGTTCTTAAAACAAGCGCCGGCACCCCGGGCTAAGATACATCATGTTGCCCACTCGTAGGGTGAAAGATTTTTTTTCCTCTCATAACGACTCCGGCGAAGGAAGGTTGGGGCCGATAGAGAGAAAGAGGAAGTTGAAAGGGAAAGATGTAGAAGGGTGCGTGCATCCGCAAAGAAATACGTAGATGAAGATAAGAAGATAGTTGGATACTTATCTACCGAAATATCAGTTTTCATGAAGTTGGAAAAAATATAAGGCACGATCGATATTTCCAGTAAAGTCGACTGTGTCGTGAATATTTATCTTTGACATAATAATTTCAAATCTGTCAGTTGCATATTTTCGTATGTGTATGTGGAGAGAGAGAGAGAGAGAGAGAGAGAGAGAGAGAGAGAGAGCGCTCGACCTAACCTGAGCTCTCGGGGTCCGTGTCTAGTCCGTGCGGGCTTATCATTACCAATTTTACGGGCAGCATATGAGGCAAAAAAATTAATAAAGGAGAGAAGAAGTATGCGGTGTAAAATGTGATATGTGACACGACTTTGACTCTTGTATCTCTTGTCCTCACGGCCCACTGTGCCTTCAACAATCGAGGGAAATATGGACTTTACACGAGTAGTACTTATGGATGAAATTACCGACGAACTTGTCAAAAATATGGACCAAACGGACGGGATGGTAAAAGCTTTGTGGTCTGTCCTGTAATTATGGCCTCAGATGATAATTATCTACTTAGGGACGTATTACAAAACTTGTCCTGAGCACACCTTTCTGAAGGTTTGGCAGCCAATCACGGAACTTCTCTCTCTCTCTCTCTCTCTCTCTCTCTCTCTCTCTCTCTCTCTCTCTCTCTCTCTCTCTCTCAGCTTCTGTAAGTCTGTTGAGCATTTTCTAAGTGAAAATTCATTCATATCAACTGATCCTTGTTAAGTCTTGCCTGTCAGATCCCAAATAACGACAGACTATTGTTGTGATAATAATAATAATAATAATAATAATAATAATAATAATAATAATAATAATAATAATAATAAGGTATATGATATCACAGCACGCAGCTTTGACTAGATTAGCTCAAGTCACAATTGGAATAAACCTACTGTAACCGAATAATAACACGACTGTTATCACAAGAAGCAGTCTGACTGGATAACTTCTGCTCATATCATCAAGACAGACCACTGGTCGCGTTGCAGTCTCGCGAATGAAAACTCCAAGATGGCGTTCCTTAGATAACCTTGAGCGAAAGGGTTCCCGGTGCTTGTCATTCATCGCATTAACTAAGCTGTCTGTAAGGTCTCTGGCTTGGAAGAATCGCCCTCCAAAATAGCCCAGCTTTGAGGAGGGTGCTTCTTGAAATTGGGTTTGAAAATCTGGTCGGCTTGTGGAGTCTTTTGTTTTATAATTACTTTTTTTTTTATGAATATGCTTTAGAGGAGTCTGCCGTTGCAATCTGTGAGACTCGAGGATTCTTTGTAGATTCGATTCTATAAATCAGTATGTTTTTAGGTTATCTTGTCATTTAATTACCTGTTACAGATAGAGACTTAAAGTACTTTGAGCTTGCGAGGAATTACTTTAAAAAGAAATTGAGACCTGAGGAGTTTTATCCATAGAATTGCCTTTCAGCGGGCGAGTTTGAAAACTAATCTCTTACTTGTTTTTAAAAATCAGAGGAACATGAACAAATTCTTCCACACAAAAAAAAAAAGTCTTTAAGGAGAATTACTTTTAAAACAATTAATTTTTTTTTTAAATCATAGGCGAAAGTGGCTTCCTTTACTGAATAACCTTCCAAAATAATCGAGCATTCGCAAAGTCGCCTCTTTAAAGAAAAAATTACCTTTCGAAATCAGTGAGCCTGGACGAGTCCCTGAAGCCCTTGGCGAAAGGATTGCTGTCGATCTTGAGTTTGGTGATGAGCTGGTTCTGGTAGGCGGTGACCGCCGTGAAGACCGTCTGGGGGAAGATGTAAGTGCGGTGGTCCTCTTGTTCCAGGTCGGTGATGGGACCCGAGAACCCTTCCTTCAGGCGCACCAGGTGGATGCGAGGCTGATAACGGTGCATGGAATTCAGGACGATCTGGAAGGTGGAAGTGTCCCAATTAGTTTTCCATGCCGAAAAGGGCCTTTTTAAAAAGCAGGTTCTTCTTACAATATAATCTTGTGGAACAATACAAAATAAATAAGGGACACAAATTAGATATAAGAATCTGAACGATCTCCGGCTAGCTGAAAGATTGTCCCGGAAGCAACAGGTGAAATAAACGTCTTTGTATCCTTGTGAACAAAACAACATAAAAAAAAAAAACATTCAACACAAGATTGAAAGGGAATTATACCAGTTAAACTGGAAATAGATGGAAACATCACAGTTATGCATCAGCACGACTAAAACAATATTCCCTGAGTGTGGGTGTTAGGTATCCAAACGACAGAAAACGGAAAAATGTTATTCGATACAATGTGTTAGAAAGTGAACGCACACAAATTATGCATCCGCACGAGCAAGTGTCTCTTTTGTGTTATCTGCTAATGATGACTCGCTGAAAACAAAGAATAAAAACCTTGGGTTTCTGTGTACCTGTCAAAACCACCTGTATTTTTCAAACGAATAACTTGCTAATTGAATGGCATGTCAGTCTCAGTCCGCTGAGGTAAATCCTTGCGTCACGTAATCGGTGAGCTTACAGTATGTTCTTGTCTTTCAAGTAATGTTATTATTTTATTAATAATATCAATAAAATGAATGAGTTCAGAACAGGTACAATCACAGGGTGTAGGTGCATTAAAAAAAATGCATTATTCAGCCTGAAATATTTGGCAGTATGCATTAATTTTTTCTTGTTAAAGTACCAGCAAACGCCCCCCTAACTTTCCGGATGAACGTTAACCTGGAGGATAAAACGAGAGAGAGAGAGAGAGAGAGAGAGAGAGAAGAAACGACAGAACTCATTCGCTGCAAACGAGACGAAAAGTCTTTTCGATGAATGCTCACCTATGCGCAGCCTCCCCATTCATCTAGGGACCGTCATTTGACGTTACTGGGCTTGTCAGGGCCGGGCTATCTCTCGCCTAATTGGGCCATAATTTCTCTCATTTTTGTTTGTGGAATTGCGCGAGGAGCGGTGATTGTTATCCGGTGTGTCAAGAGAAATAAATGAAGAGATGTCATTGTTCTGAGATGTTTTGATGGGGTGTAAGTGTACGTAAATACGGAGAGAGAGAGAGAGAGAGAGAGAGAGAGAGAGAGAGAGAGAGAGAGAGAGAGAGAGAGAGAGAGAGAGAGAGCTAACGTTTATAGTAAAAGAGAAAAACTAATTCAGTGAGGGATAGAAGGGCTGACAGGCGCAAAAGATATCATAAAGAGAGAGAGAGAGAGAGAGAGAGAGAGAGAGAGAGAGAGAGAGAGAGAGAGAGAGAGAGAGAGTAAAAGAGAAAAACTGACTCAGTGATGGACAGAAAGGCTGACAGGCATAGAATATAATCACAATAAGAAAGACTGACAGAGAGAGAGAGAGAGAGAGAGAGCTAATTTTAAAATAAAAAGCTAACTCTGAGGGATATTATATATATATATATATATATATATATATATATATATATATATATATATATATATATATATATATATATATATATATATAGAGAGAGAGAGAGAGAGAGAGAGAGAGAGAGAGAGAGAGAGAGA
>NC_089758.1:9324233-9434233 GCF_040412425.1 Macrobrachium rosenbergii
TGATCTCATGTAGATGACACTTAATGATTCAGCCTTCATTTGCGCTTACAGGTCAGTAACTCATAGATTGAAAGGAAATGTCACAGCAACGAATAATTGTCGGTTATTTCTGCTAGCAAAACCCACGTTGAAAAAAGCAGTCACGCTCAAAAAGCGTTCCTGTAAGACGTAGCTAACGATTGAATGCAATCCCAGTTCCCGCAGGGAAGAAAGGTCCTTCGGCGGACCACAGGAAGAAAGATAAACAAAGAGGACTCCATCCTGCGCAGAAGAAACGGCACAGGAAGGAAATTTCACGCTCAACCAGAAGCTCCTTAAGGGAGCTTCCCTTTTGTGATTGAAAACGACGTCGTCGAGTGATAAAACACGTGGGTTTATCCGCGCCATTCAAACTTGGCGGGAGGCGGTCGTGCGCCCAGCAGGGTTAGCACCGGGGTGCCGCCAGGAGCGCTGCGATCGCCGTATTCACAACAATGGCCGCGAATTAGCCGATATGCTACTCATTTTATGACCATTTCTCATAGTTGACGTCGGGATTATAGGGGGTGGAAAGTGATATTGGTCATTTCACCCGCTTGCTTCCTGATTATGGCTTTTTGGCCGAAGATGTTGCAGATATCGCGCCACTTACGACGGTGTGAGGCGATTCGCCCAAGGTAGAGGATCTCATTATAAATTTCTCACTGGTATTCTTAGTACCGATGCTGACAAGGAAATTGGAGCTCATTATGGCAGGAAAAAAAGGCTGCCTCTCTTTTGTGGAGAGAGAGAGAGAGGGAGAGAGAGAGCTTCAGTATCAGCTTATTTTAGCTCACGTATGCCTGGAGTGTGCCAGTGACGTATTTACAAACGATAGATGTTTGTTGTTAATTTTTTTAATCATGAAATTACAATAACCGACGTAGCAAAAATAACATTGCGGAATATAATATTGAGAAATAAGTTGCCGAGAAAATCGGTGAAACGGAATGTTAAACTTAAGGAGGCTCATATGTTGGAAAAATATGCAAGTAATTCGTGATGCACGCGAGTCCCAATCAAGTTACGGCACCTCATAGTTATTTGGAAAGAAATGCATCAACTTTCGCTGATCTCATAACAGACAATGTCTTTCATCTCTAAACTATGAAGGAGAGGCTCAGGATAGTCTTCTGCAGTCACAGAGAGAGAGAGAGAGAGAGAGAGAGAGAGAGAGAGAGAGAGAGAGAGAGAGAGAGAGAGCATTATGGAATATAGTGTCATTGTTTTTGAAACCTGTTGAATGTAATGTTTTAATGCATGACAGACCAGACCGACATTTAATAGTCGAACCATATTGTTAACAAAAAGACCGTTTTTTTTAAAAGTAAATAAACGGTTGAGATCGTCATTCAGGCAAGAGAAAATGAACCTTTGCTTTTCCTTAACGTCATTAAAGAAAGACCTCAAGAAGAGAACGCAGGCAATCTTCCTTTTCAGCGAAACATTTATTCCTTGAGCATGGAGCGGCATAATAGGAAGTCATCTGTTTGTGTGTATGAGCGTGTCTTGTGTTGGTGTGCGTATGTGTGTGTGTATGTTGAAGGAAGAAGAGGTTATGGCTGGCCCGAGGAGGTGTTGGAGGAAGACAATCAATACACGGAGGGCGACAGAAGACAGGCGACACTCTCTTACGCGGCGAGAACTAAAGACGGTGTTGGCGGGGTGATTGGGGTTTGAGGTGGGGGTTGGGGGGGATGTTTAGGGGTGGGAGGAGGCTACGGAATGAGAAAGGGGAGTAAAGCTCGCTAAGGAAATAATATTAAGTCGTACTTCCTGCCATGAATTTATTTATTTATTCCGGAAATTTTAGAGCTGGCGTAATGTCGGGTCCGAGCTGAGTTGCCCGCTAAAGGAAGCCGTAGGCTGTAGATCTCCCAATCTTTAGGCCTATTTATTGTATCGATAATTTTCATTCTGTGTTCTTTGCTCTTGGTTAGAATCGCAAAGTCAGTGACGAAGGTTTCCCAAATGCCACGATGAAATAGCTATGAAACTTAAGGGCTTCTTGAACTGGAATCCTTCACGCGTGCTGTGAATCCCTCTGGAATTGCAGGGGCCGGATTTGCCGCCATTTTTATACCGGGAGGGCACCGTCAGTCGCCATACCGTTTAAGCAAGGAGGGCCTACTGCTGAAGCGGCATCTTGTATGTTTAAGTGTTGTTAAGAAAGGAAAATCATTTCGAGAAATGAAGTGAAGTAAAAGGTCTTTAAAAAACGTTTCAATACAAATTTTTTTCTTGTTAACAATCAAGCAAATGTTTAGTCTATTGGCAGCGTTACATAAAAGTTTATAGATATAATTTCAAGTGAATTCTGTAGCCGTTTACCTTAGCAGCTTCAAGTTCTTTAATAGGATATCACACCCTGGTAATCTGATATGGTTCCTCTGGTTTCCAATGACCTCATAAAAAAAGGACTTTGGCTCTTGGCAAGGGAATAAAATCAAAGGAAAGTTAACCACCAGTTGAGACAAAGGAGACACGTCCTTCCGGGATGCCCATGATTGAATACCACCAAAACAGGATACGTCTGGGAGGGAGGGAGGGTCCAATCAGAACTAAAGGTGATGTGGATGCCTCCAGTTGCTGAGGCAGGATACAGCAAGGCGGTTGCAAAGGTGGTTGGTTTCACTTGGCACGAGTGAAGGGAGTCTTAGTAACATGTTCCACCTTTTGTGACCTCAAAGAGCGTTTTTTATTGTTAGCATTCTTCAAAGTGTACAACCAGAAACTGGGTTAATCTTTTTTTTTTCTAGAGTATATTCCAGTTTCATATTTTTGCAGGAGAACGTAGTAGTAGGTAGGGTCCTGCTTAAATGACTATAAGGTTCTCGTTTATTCACCTCCATTTAAAGTTTTATTTGTAAAAATTAAATGCTGAAAATATTATATAATAAGGTTTCAAGTGTTCTGGTATGGAGGTTTTTTATTCTAAAGATTTATTTGTTCACTTTAATATATTGTCTGAGTAATAGGATGAATGTAAATTGTTGATAGAAAGTAGACCTTGGAATTATGTTAAACCAATATATATATATATATATATATATATATATATATATATATATATATATATATATATATATATATATATATATATATATATATATATATATATATATATATATATATATAATTATATAAATATGTACATATACATATATAAATTTCCTCACTTTTGGGTACCCCTACCGCTACATAGCACAGATATACATGTACACCCACACACATACGCACACACGCACACATATTATATACATATGTGTGTGTATACTATCACAATTTACCACTCTGAATGGAACCATCTTTCGTATTGGTTAATTTTTTTATTTCCTCAAACTCTCTAAAAGGTACTTTTCCCCGAAACGATGAAAACGCAGGGAATATTTTACCTTCCGGTTAATATAGCGACATTCTTCACCATTCTAATTCCGGAGGTGAAATATGGCCCCAATTTTCCGCATATGATTCGCGACAGAGGGTTGGTTCCTCTCCAGCTATGCTCTGAGGAGAGGCGAAGGTTCTGGCTGAAGTAGGGAGCCAGGCACGGGTGTCAAACACAAGAAATCTCTCTCTCTCTCTCTCTCTCTCTCTCTCTCTCTCTCTCTCTCTCTCTCTCTCTCTACACACACACACACGCAATCATATGACATACAATATCGAAAGATGATTATAAAAGTTATTTTTTCATGAGAGGTATATTCAAATCAACTAACAATCTTCAGAATTCATGCACACATTCATACATATGCACTTATATACATAGATAATTCTGATTTCTTTAGGAGAGGCCAGTCAATTGAGTAACCTAAAGTTAGTATAGAGATCAATTTAAAAGGAAAAGAAGGCCATTAGGATACTTGAGTAACACAATACCCACAGTGACTGAGCTCACTGATCAACTAGGCGCCCCTTGTCAATCACTCAAAGAACATTGTAAGATCTCTTTAAGAATTTCTTCCCGGTGTCATTTTACATCCTTGTTCTCGCTTTAAGTTGCCGGAGCACGGACTTAAAAAAAAAAATGGGGGTTAGGGGAGGGGGTTGTGTGAGAGGTAAACCTGTGGACTTCGGTGTCCAATTTTCTTGGGTTTATCTTTCCCCACTATGGATATCTTATGCTCTGGAAATTCGTTTTGAATGGTGAAGGCATTTTTGGTTCGTTCCAGGATCGGCATGAGTATTAGTCCATTTTGAACCATAAATAAAGTATTTTCTCTCATTTTCCTAGCAGAGTTGAAGCAGCAGAGATCGACATTGCTCGTTGTAATTTCACACATCGCAAAAATTGCAGCCATTCGTGTAAATCATATGCGTGTACTGTTCTTTGATGAAAATTTATGGAGTCTTTTATTTCCTTTGTCTGTCTGTAATTTGCATCGTGAGCTCACTGTCGTGAGAAATGTCACTCTGTACCGAACACACTATTGACATAAACAAAAGCTGCCATCCTGGATTTCTGAGAACTCATAATTGCCTCATTCGAGCTATGAGCAAGACTTCAGAGCTCAGCCGTGTCACACGTGATGGTCTAGATTACTTCTTGATACTTAACAGTGAAGTTTTAGCTTGACACATAATGAAAAATTTAATCGGTCTTTCACTGTTTTCTTAGGAAACTTTTGTACCCGAGTGTGGGGCTTTCACTATAAATAGTATTTCTGTTTAGTGAAATTGTATAAAGATATATCGAGAATGCGTATTTCTATAATTCTAGTATTTCTATAATTGCTAGTATTTCTATAATTCTAGTATTTTTATAATATTTTAGTGTTTCTATAATTCTGGTATTTCTATAATTGGTCTACTATTTCTATAATTGCTGTTCTATTCTTCAAGATCTCGTGGCTTAAATTTTCTGATGTTCAAATTCAGTGCAGATTACAAGTACGTTCAAGAATCTTGCTTGAACAAGTACCAATTCAGCATTAATAAAAACTACAGTATTATGTGAACAAACCGATAATTATTATTATTATTCACAAGATCAAACCTATTCATATGGATAAACCCCAGGGGCCATTCACTTGAAATTCAACCTTCCAAAGAATATGGTGTGCATTAGGAAGAATTAAGAGGAGGTCACACTTCTGAGAATAATTACAACGAAGCAAAAGAAAGTCATTCTCTTACATGTCCATGTTTGTCCATCTCGTTGTTGGTAAGTTTGACTTTCTCGAAAGAGACGATCTGTTTCTTGAGTTGGTCGCCGGTGTAGGGAGAGTCCGGATGCGGATACAGCCGGTATGGCGGAGGTGGGTCTGCTTTTCCGGCCACTAGCCACGACGATCGGTGGTACGCGTATCTGTGTGGGATAATGGTTATAATGATAATAATAAGAATAATATAATAATAATGGCTAAATATGTTACTTTTTATGATAATAATAATGATAATAATAATAATAATAATAATAATAATAATAATAATAATAATAATAATAATAATAAGAAGAAGAAGAAGAAGAAGAAGAAGAAGAAGAAGAAGAAGAAGAAGAAGAAGAAGAAGAAACAATGAAATCCAAAAAAAAAAAATTATTTTATCATGCATTTACATTGCTTCGAAACATATTACAAAGTATTTTAGAGCAACCAACAAAAGCCACTCAGGAGGAAAATGTGGTTTTGTGATAGGAGACACTTTGGCAACACTGCGAGAAACAATGGCAACAGTGCTAATATTAAATGATTGCCGGTTTTGATATCCTCTGATCCATCAGACATCTGCTTTGAAATGATACTCGTGTATTCTGACATACTGACATTTCAATTCACGAAAACATTCGTTGGGCGCCTACTGAGGATTTCAGTTTGCTTGTCATTAATTTAGGGGGCGGGTTTGTAACACGGGTTCTGTTCGTTTATCAAGGTCTTCCTTTTATTATTATTACTATTTTTTTTTTGTTGCCGAAACATTAGTTGAGCTTCATGACACGACTTGTGTTCGTTTATCACGGGTTTTTCTTTTTTAATCTGGAAAAGGTTGGATCTTTAAAAAAAACTGTGGATGTTTACCAAAGGTTATTTTTTTTCATTTTCGATCAAGCTTATGTAAAAGAAATCAATTCTTTTCTTTTATTGTTCTGATTTTTCTTACACGATCATTGTAATTGTGGAAGCTCGCATGGCAAGTTGATGGAATATTTGGCAGTAGATATTAAGATTATAGTATATACCAAGACACGAATAACATGTTTACCTGTAACGTTTGTTGTCTACGGGGACGATGTCCAACAGGACAGCGTATCTCTGCTCGGATTTAAGTCCAGTGAAGGAGGCTCGCACAGTAGGGAACATTCTCCTGGAAAGAAAGAAAACAAATGATTGATTATTTGAACTTTTTCTGAATTCGAACGGTCTGAATTTAAAATTGTAATTTCGAATTGATCATGGAAGCCAAAGTAAGTTCGTCTGAGTATATTTTTGTTTACCATCTACGGGATGTGATTCTGCTCTTCCTAAGAAAACAGATCAGTGTTTTCCTCCCCAGAGAAAATTTAATTGCTTTTGTTTGTCTCCCGACATCTGTCCATTTCACAAGAGTAAGACATTTCCAGTTTGTCCTCTCTCTCTCTCTCTCTCTCTCTCTCTCTCTCTCTCTCTCTCTCTCTCTCTCTCTCTCTCGATGCAGCATGAAAAATCCCATTTCCTCTGCTTTACATGGAGACGAACACCAACGTATCAAAGCTCGCCACTTGCCGGGAAACTGATGTATACAAATGACTCTTTCGACCAGAACACCGAAGGAGAAAAAAAAGCAAAAAAAAAAAAAAAAAAAAAAAGAATAAAAAGGAACGATTTCCTTGTAACCGAGTAAGAAACACGCTGTCATATCATTCCCCGACGAAAAAAGAATGGGGGAAAAAAAGGGAATTTCCTCATTGGGCATTTTTTTAGTGGAGCCTTTTTTTCGGGGTAGAGAATCGTTTACCTTGTTGGTTTTAGAACTTAAGGAGATCAGACATGCCCTTCCTGATTATCTGGGTCCTTGGAAGGACTTTATTGGCCTTTGATTTTCGTTTCGTTTTTCCAACATCTTTAAAGGTATCATTGCAGTTTTATTCACGTTTTCTTTGTGTTCATATTTTGATATGTTTTTAAGTTTTCTTGTTATTTTGATCATAAGGATAGTGTAGATTTTATTTATTTTTATAATTAATTGTTAATCCTTTTTTTATTCGTTATAACTAAGAATGAAATACTTCATTAAACTGGGATGCTTATCGACCATTTAATCACTGAAAATAAAGCATACATCAAATATAAGTTTTCGCTTAAGACTTCGCTAATTGATTTATTTGGTGTCACAAATTGTCGCAACATTTACTATTTCAGAAAAGTAGAAAAGTCCATGACCATAGTTTGTGCAATACCAGTGTGCAGCTTTAAACCATTCATCTAAAAATTGTAGGAAATGGAACGAACAACTATTTTCTTTTGCCAAAAGCAGCTCAGAAACGCCTTCCCTCCAATCTTTCCACCGACCTTTCTTTTATTTCCTTGCTCTCTCTCTCTCTCTCTCTCTCTCTCTCTCTCTCTCTCTCTCTCTCTCTCTCTCTCTCTCTCTCTCTCTGTGTTCCTCCCCTCGCTTCCCTTTCCGACCTGAACTGACATGGAAAAAGAATCGTTTACACTTCGACATCCGGAGACTTCGAGCGGAATTCCACCACATTTCTTGAGCCGAACGGAAGCTAAATTGGTCAAGCGTGCGGCCGCAGACGAACGGACAACTTGCATGTCACACTCCGACCTTTTCTCCGCCTTTTTTTTTTCAAACTTTTTCTTGTGGTGTCTTTCCGAAAGTCTAATACCTGCAGTGGACATGAGTGGGAAGACCAAGAAGGGCGGAGAGAGAGAGAGAGAGAGAGAGAGAGAGAGAGAGAGAGAGAGAGAGAGAGAGAGAGAAGTGCTTATGTATTTTGACTAAATGAGATAGAAGACAGGCTGAGAGTAATAAGATAATGGTATACAATTCTGTGAAACAGTAAATGAACATATCTTTTGATATTGTAATTACTTTTCATGATAGCGGCAGTGTATATATTATGGTAAATATGTATCTTCATATTTATTTATTTATATTTCTGTGTGTAACTTCCGCCGCCCCTACTATCCTGTAACCTGGACTATGTTCCATGTTCCTTGCCGGGCATCTCTCGCTACTGGCCTATAAAGTACCCGGAATAAAGATACCTTGCTCCTAGCTTCTTGGCGGTGGGCAACGTCCTCGGGGTCGGGACGATAATCTAGGAGTCATCCCGCCAGCGGCATATCGGCGAAGTACCTAGACTTTTAAGATGGTTTCGTCCAGCAAATCTGTACGCGAAGTTTACTACCTATTGACCATCTCTCTTATATTACCTTCACGTTTGGCAATGTGTTTCCGCTCTTCGTCTATACTAAAAGTAGTCTGGAGTATCAGTGATTATTATGGGAACGATGTATTCTTGCATATATCTGTTTTTATTGGTGTTAACTAAGGGTTTTACGACGGTCATTGTAGTAAAGTACTAATAATAATAATAATAATAATAATAATAATAATATAATAATAATAATAATAATAATAATAATAATAATAATAATTATTATTATTATTATTATTATTATTATTATTATTATTATTATTATTATTATTATTATTATTATTCAGAAGATGAACCCTATTCAAATGGAACAAACCCACAGGGGCCACTGACTTGAAATTCAAGCTTCCTAAGAATATGGTGTTCATTAGAAAGGAGTAACAGAAGTTAATAATAATACACTGGTTAGTTTATTGTTGTTCTCATCGTTGCTGCAAAAGTGTCACTGCAATCCTAGTATACATCCGTATAATATGCTTTAGCAGGAGAAGAGGGTCAGAGACAAATTTATTGAGAAAACTACTCATATTTTATATCTGCCGTGGAAGGGGCCGCTACCTTTCCGTGCACCCTTGAAAGGAGAGGTTTTCAGTGTTATTTATTCATTCGTTTATCGTAAAGGCTGATGGGACAGGTAACCTAATGCCTTTATGTGGCCCATCCTCAAAGGCAAGAAAAGGAAAGTGTAAGGAAAAAGTGTGGAAAAAACGCATTTAAATGAGTTCCATAGCTTGGCATAGAAGGAAGAAAATCAAATGTCCAGTCTGTTTCACTGGAGAATTAGTGCTTTTAAGGTGAGCCATGTGACTTTTTTCTTAAAGAAAAATTTTTTTATATTTCTTATGTAATTCATTGTTTGGTTTTAGGGCCTGTATTATATTTAAATTCAGCCGATGAGAGTGCCTGCGTGCACCTGGAGACACCCTGCGCAATATTGTTACTGAATTTTGTCTCCATTGTGCCTGAACACTAAAGTGTTGTGGCCCTGAGTTGTATAATATCATCTGGCGTCCTTGCAGCAATAAGGCGAGAAGAGCCCGGATCTAAAGAAGCTTTTGGTTTCGTCGAAGTTCTAAAGTACCACGTTTAGGTTACTCCTTCTGTGACTATGATGGCTGGTGCGGGGTTAATTAGGGGTTGGTTCGGGGGCGGGGGCTGGGGTGGGAGCTTATCCCCTTGACACAAGGCCAATGGAAGCTCTGTAAAATATCAGCAAGTTGTAAATCCCTCAAGACAAGTCGCCCAGAATGCTAATGACCGACCAGAACAATGGAGTGTCAGTCACTAAACCCGACTAACACCTGCGGCCAAAGGTGAATTGGTGCAAGACCTGAAGACCATTGGCGATTGCGTTTGTATGTGCGTGCGTGCGTGCCAGGGGTCTCCTCACACCAACTCCTACTAGCTCGTTTCCTGACTTGGTATTGTTTTCGAAGCTGGTGTTTGTCTGACGAGCTGGTTTTTGTCCAGATTTGGTTTTCTCTACTTAAATTGGTTTTGTTCCCCTTCGGTGGATTTTTTTCTATCAGGTTTGTATATTAGATTTGTTCTCTTCTCCCTCTAAGTAGCTGCTTGTGGTAGACTCCTCAAAGTTATTGGAAAATTATCTATAAATGAAGCTTTGGAAAAAATCTACTAGCTTTTGGTATTTTGGAAGAGAGAGAGAGAGAGAGAGAGAGAGAGAGAGAGAGAGAGAGAGAGAGAGAGAGAGAGAGAGAGAGAATTACCTGAAGATTACCTGATGATAGGTTCTATCCCAAGGGGTGAGTATAATCACTTGGAGGCCCCTCCCCCTGTGTGAACTTACATAATACTACTTTCGGTTATTGAAAGCAATGCTGTTGGATCTGCCTTCGGGAATGAATACTAGGTGCCAGATCAAGTTAAAATTTAGCCCTACATTAGGGTCTTTGAAGTGACTAGTGGCACTGTATCTTGGCTCATCCGGTACAGGGCATCCAGGAACTTGTCTAAGTCATGCTTGAATACATGTACGTGTTGATTCGTAATAGTCGAGGCACAGTAAGACAGACAATTCCATATATTAGAGGACGTGAGGGCAAATAATGATTTACGAGCAATCTGAGATTGGTTATGACGCAGAGTTGGTTGAGGTACAGAGGACTGCGGTGAAATTAAAGGGCAAAGGTTTCCGGTTTTAATAGGTTTGTTGGTAGACTTGGAAAAGAGAGAGAGAGAGAGAGAGAGAGAGAGAGAGAGAGAGAGAGAGAGAGAGAGAGAGAGAGAGAGAGCACTCTTGAAAACTTGTATCCGGGACTGGTTTAAATATTTTAAGTAATAACCGGATCTGTATTTCTACAACGCTAAAAATATTATTAGTATCATTAATATTGCCAACATTCTATTGTCCATCACGTCACGCAAAGAGCATCCTTGGAATTCGAGCCTTACTGTTCGCATACCTGTTTATGCGACTTGACTGTGCTTAAGCGCTCAAGAATTTGCATGTTCACAACTTGACCATTTGTGAGCGACGAAACGGCCCCGCTTAATGCCTTGGCTTTCCATGAATGTGGGTAATGGTGATCTGCAAAGTGAAACGCAAGATTTGCACCAAAGGAACCTCTGCGTTTGAACACTCGAGAAAGGAAAAGTGAGCTTTCCCATTCTTGGGAATTTAGAATGGAGTTTGACTGCTCCCATTCCGTCACATTCAACTGGGTCATTGTTCACTCCAAGTTGAAAAGATAAGTATTCTTGGCCTGAAGGTCTTTCATGTTTTATCCATGGAATATGTACCTTTATTTGATATCTTAAATATTTTAGATGTTTGCTAATCGCCGCCGTCTTTATTTCATATATATCAATTTGTATCATCCACGATAAGAAATTTCTAACCACTTCGCCTAATGCATTCTGTGTAAATTAATTAACCCTCTATGTACATATACGTATGCGTGTCTGTATGCATATTGCGCTTGCCTACAACCTTGATATGTATTCATGCGTGTATGTATGCAGGTATGTATCCGTGTATGTACAATATAACTGGACTGCCAACATGACAAGTCTCACAGGCATCACCGACATGCAGTTCACATGAATGGCGAAGTGATCACGTCCTTCGCTTACGCACAAACAACGACAGGACGTAAGAATGCACAAACGACGAGGGACGCACGCACAAACAGTCTTAAAATTCGCTCGTTAAAACCATTTTATGTTGGTTCTGACACGATCACAGGCATTCCTTGCCGCCGTCGCTGGCGGAACCGTGACCGCTTTTGACTCACACACGCGTTTAAGGAAGGGAGGAGGATGCCTCAACAGGAGAGAGAGAGAGAGAGAGAGAGAGAGAGAGAGAGAGAGAGAGAGAGAGAGAGAGAGAGAGAGAAAGGGTTTTGATATGCATGTATGAGAAGGAAGAACAAAGAAAATCACTCACTTCGTATACATGTAACCGTGAGAGAGAGAGAGAGAGAGAGAGAGAGAGAGAGAGAGAGAGAGAGAGAGATTTTGATATGCATTATGAGAAAGAGGCACAAAGAAAATAATTCGCATCGTATACGTGTAACCATGAGAGAGAGAGAGAGAGAGAGAGAGAGTTTTGATAAGGCTTGTATGAAAAAAGGAACAGAAAGATATTCAGTTTGTGTGCAAATATGTGACTGTGTGAGAGAGAGGGAGATTTAGATACGTGAAAGGAAATCTGTAAGAATTAACGAAGCAATTCAACCATTTCTGTCAAACTTTCAGTAACCGAGTGCGCTGTCTAAAGAGTATGTTTACGGTTGGGTTGGTTGGTTTGTCACTCCAATAATAATAATAATAATAATAAAAATAATAAATAATAATAATAATAATAATAATAAGAAGAAGAAGAAGAAGAAGAAGAAGAAGAAGAAGAAGAAGAAGAAGAAGAAGAAGAAGAAGAGGAGCAAGCTCATAAAAAAAGATGTGAGGGGCTGAACTCCAAATAAGAAAAGTCAGCGAAAGGGAATGTAAGAAAAGAGGGGAGGGGGGGGTTGGTTAACTACGGAAGGAAGAGGAGGAGGTAAGACGTCTTAAAGAAGAAGAGGAAGAAAGAAAAGAAAAGAGGAGGAATAAAAAGCAGCACTTTGTCAAAGCAGCCAAGAGAGGAAGACAGTTCGTGCGGCATAATTAACCACATTAGTTCTTGCCCCTCGCCAGTACCAGTCGTTTACTAACTGTTTACACAAGAAATTCTGTTTACTTTACCCCCCGCCTACGTATGTCTTGGGTTGTAGAGTCGAGTGGCAAGAGACAATCGTTACATAAATGGCGCGAATGAAGGAAACTCGGAAGTTGTTTGTTTACCTGCTACAGGTGGAGCGAAAAAAAAGGAGAGAAATAGCACGTGAAGAACAAGCCACATTAAGTGAATGAGTGATGTTTCTCATTTGTTTGTTTACCCGCTCGGGTACCTCCCTGATGGAAGGCCACTTCTTTACGGCTTTGCTCAGACAACTTGCGACGATATATATTAATCGGCTCTTGTAAAACACACACACACGCACACACACACATCAATTGACTTTCCTGGGTTGAAGACCATAGTTGTTGGGATGCCATCTCATTTAAGCAATCCAGTTAATGTATGCTAATTAAAGCCTAAAGAAATGGCACTGATAGTTCAAAGGAGAATAAAGGGAAAATGATATTTTACAGAGGACCGGAATGGCTTAGGGTTCAGAGACTCACTCTTTTTATTTTCCTTGGTGAACAGATTGAGGGGCATGTCGTCAGCTCGACTTCCCAATGCCCTTTCAATGCTTCGGACTTTCAAGAACCGTGTAGGCTGTTTATTCCTCTGTTCAAAGGCTTTCATCACTATTCCCCTTCTCCTCCCACCTCCACCGCCACCGGCTCCTCCTCCTCCTCCTCCTCCTCCTCCTCCTCCTCCTCCTCCCTCCTCCTCCTCCTCCTGGTCTGCCAATCTCTCTTACACTCTTCCACAAAGTAGCTTCTCAATCTGGCGTCCGTGCCAATGATGGACTTCAGCGGTTAGCATCTTCCCGGGGAGTCTTTCAGTGAGCTTAATGCTTGTACTTAACACCCCACAAATGGTTGAAAGATGACACTGCAACGCCTACCACTCTGTCAAAATCATCTTTAAAAATTAATGAAAGAACGAGGAATAAAATCTTGCATAAAAGGATGAAGTCAGCTCAGTTCAGTTGATGAGGCGAAGGTTATGCTGTCGCCAACGGCACCTCTTTAATTAGCTACTTCATCGACCTCCCATAGGAAGGGAAAGTACGCAATCTCTTTGACTTTGCATTAATAGAGAACTGTTTTTTTTTAATGAAATTCTCAGACTTTCCTCCAAGGATTTATCAGTGGTATTCACGATGACTGTTATTCTTTATATATAGATTCGAATCATTATATGGAACAGGCCGAAAAGCCCATAAACTCCTTGAGAAGTTATTTCGGAACTGAATACTTATATGGAATAAAAAGATAAATGTTGTCAGCGAGGAATGAAAGACATGTTAAGATAATCTGACACGCAAAGAATACATACCTTGCTAAAAATCAGTTTGGAATAAGTCCGATGAAACAAGGGACTCTGATATTCCTTAAATTTCTGTTCTGGTACGAAGCACCTCGGGATGATAGTAAGAACTCGTTCCGGCACGAGGCAAACTGAATCTAATGCTATCATTAAAGTGTCCTGAAGCTTGGTAAACAGTTTCCAATCGTAGCTTATAACGCACGGATAGTAGATGTAATGAATATAAATATGAAAGATTTTAACTTGATGTGCAGAAAGGGTGGTAAGATATATAGTTTTTTTTTCATTATTTTAACATATTTCTGTAAATCTACACCTTCGGGACCACCTACAGGAAAATTGTAGCAATTTTACTGAGAACAGTGGGGTGTTCTCATGTTCAAATTGGCCTATGCCAGTCTAATGGGATCGTCAAACTCAAACAGGTAATTTGTCCGAAGTGGGACCATTCTGAAATTGGAACAACCTGAAATTTGTGACACTTCCTGATTAGGTTTATTAACGAGTAAATTCGCCATTAATTCCAAACATGTTTGTAGCCGTGCATCCCTGTTCAGTTGTGTGCCAGTTATCACGAGACTTGGCTATTTTTTTTTTTTTTTTTATTTTAGTGGAAAACTGTCGATGAATCTATTTTTTACTTATCTCTGTTGAGATGCTAATGCCCTCACGAGAATAAATCTCACGTAATCGATCTCTCAGGACCTTTTCATCTCCCTGCATATACCTAAATTTAGTTTATTATTATTATTATTATTATTATTATTATTATTATTATTATTATTATTATTATTATTATTATTATTAGTGGAGTTTTCATTGCTGTGCCACTTGTCTATCATGGCACAGCGATCAAAACTCCACTAATGAAAAAAACCAAAATGGCGTAATGAGAGTCTATTATTTTTATTATTATTTTTATTATTAAAAGATACTCATAGTAGCATGAGTCTTGAAATGGAGAAACAAATCGACAGTTATGTATATGTACATATATTTAAAGATAAATCTGTACAGAAAGCTTTCGGGAAACTGTTGATTTCCCTTTTGGAAAAAGGAATCGAACAGTTTCTTGAAATCTTTCTGTACAGATTTGTCTTTAAATATATGTACACAACTGTGGATTTGTTTCTCCATTATTATTATTATTATTATTATTATTATTATTATTATTATTATTATTATTATTATTATTATTGAAAGAGAAACCACAAGATTCTGTGTGTAACTTGTTTACTTGTCAATATTTACATATTATGACAAGTAAACAAGTTATACACAGGAATCTTGTGGGTTTCTCTTTCCATCTTCAGAAGAAAACTGAAAGAAGTTTTTGTTTGGATTATTATTATTATTATTATTATTATTATTATTATTATTATTATTATTATTATTATTATTATTATTTGTCATGACAGAAAGGAGTAACTGAAACGTTGGTATCGTTTCAGAAAACGAAGATACCATTCCCTCTTCTTGACTGACTTTTCAAGGTTAACCGAAGTTTCCAAGAAACGAAAACTAAGCTCAGAATTTTAACATAGTTCTCCTGTTGGTGTTTTGGAGCTGAAGCAACAGGGCAGGAGATAACATACCTGAAGATCAAACCGCCGACGCGGGATTCTCGTAAAGAATAAGTTAACCTGTTCATATCCCGGAGAATGAAGATCCGGCTGCAATACCCCGTTATTACGCACCGAACTTAATGCAGTGTCATGCTAAGTATACAGAGATTATTCTTTGCATAAGATTTATTTTTGACCCGTTCTTCTAATGCCTGTTCAATAAAAGGTAATTGTCGCCGAGACGTGCTCCTTACCACCTGCACTGATTTTACCTTGGCTCTGTCCTTCTCAATCGGCGAAACTATCGTACTTAAAGTATGTAACGGCTCTTCTCACTCGGCTTCAGCACAGACCTTTGTCACCCTACCTGATCTTGTGAAGGTATCTCTGTCTTGGATGTTATCTTCGTATACTGCGTTTGCATGTGGCCCGGCAGAGCTGAGGTGAGTTATTATAATTGTATTATAATATTTCAGAGGAGTACAGTCACAAGACGAAAACACATTTTCGTAAATACAATGCTCTCTCTCTCTCTCTCTCTCTCTCTCTCTCTCTCTCTCTCTCTCTCTCTCTCTCTCTCTCTCTCTCATTAAATAAAAAAATAAATAGTTTCTTAAACAATTTTATTTCTAAGTAAGACAAAATAAAAATTTCAGTTCATATTATATATATATATATATATATATATATATATATATATATATATATATATATATATATATATATATATATATATATATATATATCTATCTCTCTCTCTCTCTATATCTCTCTCTCTCTCTCTCTCTCTCTCATTAAAATAAGAAACTATTTTATTTTTAACAAAATAAGACAAAATAAAAATTTCTGTTCATATATATACTATATATATATATATATAAAATATATATCTCTCTCTCTCTCTCTCTCTCTCTCTCTCTCTCTCTCTCTCTCTCTCTCTCTGTCCGGAAGACACTACTACCACCTCCTCCACCCAATAGCCGCTTTCGTTTTATTCCCTCCGAGTGCAGGTCGCTCCCGAAGCCAGAGGGCCTGAGCAATACATCATCCTAATGACAGAGTCACTCCTTACTTTTGACGGGAGCGTTAGGATGTGTTGTGCTAGGTGACCACTGATGGGGCGAGGGACGTCAAGGATGGGACGAGGAGAGCTGGTTAGGCATCCCTAGGGATTGTAGGACTGCGGGAAGAGAAGAGGGATAGGGTAGGGTATGAAGAGGGGGGAGGGTGTGGGTAGGGGTTGGCCAGGCTGTCCTTAGGTACTGTAAGACTCTAGCAGGATTAGGGGTTTGGGAGGGGGTTATGGGTGGGAAGGATTTGTATGGATGTGACCGAAGTGGTAGGTAGGACCAGGTAATGCACAAGGAGGCAGGTGTATCTCAAAGGATGTTGTAGATGCCTGACGTAATAATGCTTGGTGAATGAGCACGGGTAGGTTTTAGTGACGGATGCAGCCGCAAGATGGGAAGAAAAGGCGAGAGATAAGTCGCAACGAGAAGTGAACATGTATTGGTTGTACGCAAAGTTGAAGTAACAGGGACTTCTTTTAAGACTGATAACATAATTGTGAGGTATGTAGAATGTCAGAAAACTGTTTTATTTGGACTGAAATATAAGCAGAGACTTACTTAAGTTATTGCTCTCATGCGACAACAGTTTTAGGATATATATATAATATATATATATATATATATATATATATATATATATATATATATATATATATATATATATATATATATATTTATTTATTTATTATTGGCCGATTTAATAAGACCCAGATTTCTCATGTTCTGTTTACCTTTGTTTCTCGAAGGCAGAACAGCACAACCCACTAAGTTGTGCTGTTGGTTTGTGCCTACATGGGCATACAGTACATAAACACACGCGCGCATATGCATACATACACACACACACATATATATACACGCATATATACATATGGATGTATGTACAGTATATGCGCGCGTGTGTTTATGTATGCCCACCTAGGCACATTCCAACAGCGCAGCTTAGTGGGTTGTGTGTTCTTCTTTCGAGAAATAAAAGTAAACCGAACAGGGGAATTCTGGGTCTTATTCGTCGGCCCATAAATCAAGTCGCAGATGCATCCACGCCATTCGTGCAGTAAAGCCGCAAGTTTATGGCAAAAGTTGGTAATTAGGATGATGAATGTGGAAATCTGATCTCTCGCAAAAGTCTCGCACATGTAAAGAAAGGGCGTCGGGAACCTCACCTGATGCAGGACGGAAGTGGCCCTTTGGGAGTCAACTCTGGGTGACTTATTATTATTATTATTATTATTATTATTATTATTATATTATTATTATTATTGGTTGTTTTGTGTTTGTTGCTGCTACTATTACTGCTGGTGCTGGCGATAATGGTATTTTTATTGTTGTTTTTGAGTTATAATTCAAACGGCCGACTGGTCGACAAGATTGAGAGACTTTATTCTTATAAATTTTATGTCAGTTATTAATAATTTTTGGAAAAATTATTCACTTTAGGTGACCGATTTTGCGTAGGTTGAGAGTTTATTTTTAACATCTCTTTTGTTGATGATTATTATTGTTGATAATAATAGCTTTTATTCCTGCTGTCGTTGCTGTAATATTCTTAATTTAACATCAACTTCAAAACCGTTAGAGATGGCAAAGTGAGGTGTGCGCGCTGAGATATTTTTACGACATCCACGGAGCCTTCTCTTAAGCTAAGTCATCTTTTAATCTTAATCCCGCCCAGTTAGCCACCTACCGACTCCGTTTCGTGTTTTGAATGGTTTGTCACAGCAACGTAGATGTGTGGAATGTTGTTTCACCAACATTTGTTTGTCTTGACGCGATTTCCATATTATCCTGAAAATGCGCTCTCTCTTTTTCTTGGAGATGAACGTAGCCCAGTAATTATTTCCTATATTGTTCATCTTTTTTTTTTTACATGGAGGAGATAGAGAGAGAGGAAAAAATATTTATCAATTTTATTTTTAATATTATATTTTATATATATATATATATATATATATATATATATATATATATATATATATATATATATATATATATATATATATATATATATATATATATATATATATATATATATGGAAGAGGAAAACCCATCCCCTTTGTCTTTTAAATATCTCCTTAACAGTTTCTCCTCTTCTGAACTCCATAACATTTTTTTTTTCTTTTAATTGACTCGCTCCCATCCCAGGCCCCTATCCCCCCTGCCCCCACCGTCCATCCCTTTCTTGTGTGCAAGGGAATGTCGCATCCAACATTCCTCCTCCTCGTAAGTGGACTTACAGTAGAGGGAGGACCACTCCCTTTGCCCACCGCCAGTACCCAAGGTCTACCTCGAAACAGCCACTAAATGTCACTCACAAGTTGCTCGGTGGAAGGTAGGGAGGGAGGTGGGTTTTGGGAGGGGGGGAGGATGGCAGAACGTAGGAGGGGCACGGAGTAGGTGGTTGTTGATAGGGTGAGGGTGGGAGGGGGGGGAGTGGTTGTTGGAGTAGGGATGAAGAAAAGAGGGTTTTTTTTTTTTTAACTAGTGGCAAATTGGACCTCCGGAGATCTTGACGCTAAACACTGAAAGTATAAAGCTTCTGGGGCTGTAACCCTTCCGATAACTGTCTTAGGCAAGTCATTAATTAAAACACTTCCGAAGCTACGGCCGAAGTGATGAGGAAGAACGCATCACACACACACACACACAGCCTAATTATCCCGGTATTTCTGTAGGAAAATATTCTTCGGATGAGGATAACGTTTCCTTACGTGGCTTAAGTAACGATCATAAATGCCAAAAACAAGCGCCATTCCTTAAGTGTGATGAAGACCATTTTCGCATGGGCTTCCCGATTAGCTTATTGCTGAATTTTATTTTTTTTTTATAAAACTATCTTATACAGGGAAAAAAATATTGAACGGCAATTCATAAGGAAAATTAGAATTTTCAAGCATAACAACCTTAATGGGACAGACAAAATACACTTCGTAGAGACTATCTGAAATTCGAAATAGAACGCTGATTCAGCGACAAAAAGTTAATGTACCTAATAAAATTAGGCAGTTTACTCATAATTTTCCTAAAATACTTCTGCATTGCGAAAAAACAGTAACTCTAACATGCATTCATTGACGGAATGAAATAAAAAGGAATGTTCGCATTGTCGCGTAAGCAGGCTCACAAACCATGCTAATTGGATGGCAATTGGTTAAAGTGTAAAAAGGAAACTCAGGTGGGAATCTAAATGTCTTAAGGCGTGCCCAGAAGAAAATGCCTTTGGTGTTTGCTCGTCTTTCCGTCGATAGGGTTTAAATTCGTCAAGTCCGTTAGATCCGTATCGCGTTTAGGGTAATTGCCGAAGCGATGCGCCCCCACCCCCCTCCTCCCCCCCTCCCCCGAGCTAACGAACTATCAAGATGTGTGTAACAGTAGTGTGTAAAACACGGTAAATATGCGCCCGCGTGATTTTTAACGCTCCTGCCAGCGATAACCGAAGCGTCGGAGTCAACTGGTATTAGGTACCGGTTAGAGAGAACAAGGGCCGGCTTGGCTCGTGCTTCTCCCCTGGTAATGAGCTTAATCTAGAACAGAAAGGAGATAAGGCGTTGCTATCTCTCCCTGTCGGTAATAATGACGCTCAAATTGATTTTCCAGGTGGTGTCGTACTCTTAAAACCGGGTCCGGCTGCAAGGCCCGGGCTTCGAGGGAGGGATGTTTTGCTACCTGTGTTGGGTCGCGGAGGTCGAGGCTAATCTTTTACAAGGGTTTGATGGTCGGGGCCTGAGACGTAACTCGATTGTTAAGGAGAACTGCCTTGTTATGGCGGAGTTTGGTTGTTCCTCATGATTTTTTCAGATTCGGCTGGAACGCTTGATGGGTACGTAAGGGGGAAGAGTAGAGGGGAGAGAACGGGGAGGCGGTCAGGAATTCTCCGTCGTCTAATTGTTTTCTTTTGAGGTGTGGCACGGCTTCGTGTTTCCCTTGCAATAATCTGTGCGAGCAGTTAGGGACAGACAGGGAATACCTTCTGCTCATGTCAGAGGTGTGTATACTGGCTATTAGACCCTCCTCCTTTACTATAAAATGCTAGGAACCTTCAGATAAAATCTTCGGTGCCGGTCTCTCCGGAAACAAATTCTTTCGCATGAGTTGGTCCGATGAATATACATAACAAATTTCAAATATTATGGGACGTGGCAACAGCGCCTCCTCTGCCGTGTTGTCCCTCGACAGCTGTGAGAAGAGGCACCACGGCCTGCCAGCCCTGCCCCCGAGGTTATCTGAACTAGTATCTGCGGTGAGGTGTCCAAATTCTTGTCGCTTCTCTAATGAGAGTTGTCAGACCTACAGCGAAGCCTGGGAGGGTTCAGTGATGCCAGCGGCCAAGAGGGAACTCAACTCTCACTTTTAAAACCGTTCGAACGCGATCTTGTGTGCTTACACCGGGGGCTTGAATATGCTCTCGACGTACAATAAGATTTGTTTAAGTAATGGATTGTATGCGAGTCGTCTTACAACCGGATAAAAAAGGGAAAATGGTATTCGGTGTGTCTGTCGCGCCCGATATAGTCGTTAGGTCGGATGCTGGTAATGCTGGGATAGATGCCACATGTCACCCGCGAGATCAAGTCTCCTTTCGAAGAAGAAGATCAATTACTGGTACTTTGAAAGATGTCGAGGTGGTTTATTGCAGAAGGGGACTTCGAGTTTGTTGTTCTTCCGCTTGTTTATTGGCCGCACTGAAACTGCATTTTATCTCGCCATAAACATCAACAATTAAGTTCTCAATGGGGCCTCTATCGCGATGCGGGTTAAATTGGCAATTATTTCGCCCTTCCGATCCGTGCTTGACAACGAATTTATTTACGAGAACAATCATCTCATTAAATCTGCGTTGGAGGGAGGGGAGGGGGGGAAGAGTGGGAGAAAAGGGGGGAAAGGGAGGGTTCATTCCTATAGGCGACTGATATGGAAGTCAAGGAAAATGAGAATGGCTGAGAGAGAGGATTGTGAGGAGGAGGAGGAGGAGGAGGAGGAAGAAGAGAAGAAACCGCTGAGTGAGACAAAGCTTAGGCTATTAGAGGGCATTAAACTATGCATCTCGAACCCACATTCATTTCGCGGAAAAATAATATACCCGTCACATCCACGAGTGGTCTCAATTCTGAAGACAACAGCACCTCCGCCGTTACGCCCCGGTAAAGTAAAGTAAAGTAAATAAGAAGTAAAGTAAAGTTAAGTACGAGTGTGAAGGGTCGCTCATTCTGGCGTTTGTCTTCTCTCACTCTGGTTATTTTGTTCTGACGCAATAGTTTGACGGATAATGTGAAAGAAGATTTAACTCGATCTTTGGACCCAACAAATGTAAGAGATTTCAACGGCTTTTTAGTCTTCTTCTCTAATATGTTATTGTTTAAATAATGCAAGTTGTCATTTCATAATAATAATAATAATAATAATAACAATAATAATAGGATTATAGTCTTTCTAAAGGAGAAATAAGGTAAAAGTCTCACGGGTGAAATTAAGTAAGCTCTCACTCTCAAGAGAAATGCAACAGCTCAGCGTGTGATATGCTGCTGGTATTGGCTATCATGATCGAGTATGACAAATTTCTCTCTCTCTCTCTCTCTCTCTCTCTCTCTCTCTCTCTCTCTCTCTCTCTCTCTCTCTCTTTCTGGCGAGATAGTGGTAAGATAGGAAAAATATCAGGAAGACAAATCCCACGTCCCTTGAGAATCTCCTCACTTTAAATTTTCCATCAGTCGAATAATTTGTAAAAAGATTTTACTTTTATATTTTGTGTAATACCTATGATTATGGTAATACATAGTATAACAATAATAATACGGCTACATCAATTTGCAGTTTGCAGTTCGTTGGGGTTTATTTACGCTTACATTTCGTACCAGCTTCTTATTCCAGAATAGTAGACGCAATTAGATTGAAACTGTGAGAGCAAATACCGCAGAGTTTTGTATAAAAAAAACTTTAGCAAGTAAATGTGAATCATTAATATTCGTTCTGGGAAGCTACTTGATATACGCAAGGCCTGTTGTTATTATTATTATTATTATTATTATTATTATTATTATTATTATTATTATTATTATTATTAAAAATTCAGAAGAACCAAACCTCAAACACCTATATTCGAAGTTAATGTGAATTATTATTATTCGTTCTGGGAAGCTACTTGGTATACTCAAGGCCTGTTGTTATTATTATTATTATTATTATTATTATTATTATTATTATTATTATTATTATTATTATTATTATTATTATTATTATTATTAAAAATTCAGAGGAACCAAACCTCAAACACTCACATTCGAAGTTAATTCTTCTGAGTGCGTAAAGAAGGCCATTTGTAATGATCATCCCCCTGTTCCTCATTTCCATTTCAGCTAATTATCTCTTCACATCACACTAATGAAGGGAGATTCATGCATGTGCAGATGACCTCACGGCGAGCGAGATGACAGATTGAAGCATCTCTTGAAGGATAAGCCTCATGCATCTTTCCACTAGACGTAATTTTTTTTTCTCCCGGCTTAACGCATACTTGTTAGGTTTTGGTCATCGATAAATAATTTTTGTTTGTACACGATGCTGTAATTGTGTTTTGGTCTCCCTGGTAAAGGGGTTTCAGCTAGAGAAAGGTATACTGTTAATACTGTTATTGTTGTTATTATAAGTCCTAACTGAATGTGTAGTTATTTTGTTATTACTCCAGTTATTTTTTTTTCTCCCGGCTTAACGCATACTTGTGAGGTTTTGATCACCGATAAATTATTTTTGTTTATATACTATGCTCTAATAGTATTTTGGTCTCCCTGGTAAAGGGGCTTCAGCCAGAGAAAGGTATACTGTTAATACTGTTATTGTTGTTATTATAAGTCCTAACTGAATGTGTAGTTATTTTGTTATAACTCCAGTTATTTTTGTTCTCCTTCGTATTGACTCTCTTCCACAATTAGCATAATAGAGCTTATGAACTTGTTACGTAACGAAACCACGGTGGGAAAACGAAAGTTCCAAAGCACCCCTTGTCTTACATCAGCTTCCTCGCCCAACATGGGAGAAGTTGCGCCCAATTTTATAAAAAAAAAAAAAACTGAATTTTTTTTTTAGAGAAAACCAAGTGGCAGTTCTCTTAATGATTGGATGGATTTTTACGTATGAATAAATATCTCATAAAATACGAGATAAAACTGGAGTTATCAGAGGTAATGTACTAATATTATTTCAATTACTGACACCGTTCATCGTTTTACCTGTTTAACAGAAGTCCTCCTTCTAGGATTCTCTCTCTCTCTCTCTCTCTCTCTCTCTCTCTCTCTCTCTCTCTCTCTCTCTCTCTCTCTCTCTGAAACATACACACAGATACACGTTCGGTAATTCACTCCTAATTATCCCTCATGCCCGCGCTGTCACTTCATCAGTCTCATACCGTGTTCCTGTCTGTCGCTGTCAGCCTAAACTGACTCGGGACGAGCAAAGTATTTTTCAAAGATATTTCATGTGTTCTTTGGGTAGTTTTAGTCTTCTCTCTCTCTCTCTCTCTCTCTCTCTCTCTCTCTCTCTCTCTCTCTCTCTCTCTCTCTTCTACGTTTTCCTATTCACACGCACTCAAACATCTGGGAAGATTTTTGCATATGTGCAAGAGGTATTGTGTATGATTTTGGTGTTTATCATGTGTTCTTTGGGTAGTTTTAGTCCTCTCTCTCTCTCTCTCTCTCTCTCTCTCTCTCTCTCTCTCTCTCTCTCTCTCTCTCTCTCTCCTACGTTTTCCTATTCACACGCACTCAAACATCTGAGAAGATTTTTGCATATGTGCAAGAGGTATTATGTATGATTTTGGTGTTCATGATATAATACTTGAATATATATGTATATATAGAAAGAGAGAGCATTTTCAAGATAATATTACTGTAACATTCACTCACTCAAGTTTCTCTGTTCTCTTGTGATCTGTTGCCACTCTAAAACCAGACTCATGATGTCTGTTTCAAGTTTTTAAGCACTGATTTTTGAGATGAGGTCGCTAGCCTCATGCCCATAAGTTCTTAGGCATTAGCGTACATTAGCTTCCATTTTCAGAACTCTCTCGAAAGACCTCCCATTTGCTCATTTTACTAATGCAGGGTGCTGATCCCGCACTGCAACATAATAGGCAACTCAAGCCTTACTTAATGTCATCAAGCACTGATGAATTATATGATGTCAGCAGTTTTATATGCGTAAAAAACTCATGTCAAACTCACCTACCCGTCAGGCACCAAGAAGTGTTTGTTAGGTACAACATTTGCCCTTTTATTATTATTGCTTTATACCTCTAACCCGAGTCTCTGTAGTCGTAATTTATGAATGAATAATTTAGACTCTTTCCTGTGGTTGTTGAAGACGAGTATATTGGTATCGTGTTTATCATACTGTGATGTTTAAGCACTACAGGTGATTGTATACTACCTACCAGTTAGCACAACTTTTCTTAAACTACGAGGTCTTTCTCAGGAACGAATTCTTCCCTTTTCACATAAGGGCAATCCATCCCTGTGGAGGTCTGGTTAGAAAGTTCATTTCTACGTATATGTATGATCCTCTTTACGAACTTTACCACGTCTCCTGCCCCGTTTTGCCACAGGAAGCCGAGGGCGGGTATCTACGCATGTGAGGGTATGGCCGAGGTAATTACTGAGAATGATTCATTACGAACTATGACGGAAAAAGGGGAGGGAAAGGAACTGATGGAGAGACACCGAAGAAGGATAACTGTGGAGAGCTCGGAGGTTGATACGCCCTCTAGTCCATGAGAGAGAGTGGTGGAAAATAATAATAATAATAATAATAATAATAATAATAATAATAATAATAATAATAATAAAATAGAAACAGGGAAAATAACGACGACGGTGGTGATGGTGATTGGAGTAACGTCTCCTTTATTGGAATACGATTATGATGTAGATATAAAAAGGACTCAGAATTTGCTATCGAGATCCGTACGTTCGTTTGTTAAAAGCCGCAAGTCTTACCTGTAGAAATGGAGAGAGAGAGAGAGAGAGAGAGAGAGAGAGAGAGAGAGAGAGAGAGAGAGAGAGAAGGGGGGTGGGGTGTTAAGACTAGAAAAAAACGGTGGCACACGTAAATCAGGGAGAGAAAAGAATTAAAAAGTAAAAAGAATGATTAAGATTGGTTGTGGAGGTGATCAAGGAAGCGGAAGACAGGAGTCTGATAGGTGAACCAACACTGATGGATTACGACTTTGAAGAGAGAGAGAGAGAGAGAGAGAGAGAGAGAGAGAGAGAGAGAGAGAGAGAGAGAAGGAACGAATCAGAAGCGTGACAGTAGCAAGCATCAGGGCACACATCCTGGTCCAAGATACCCGAAAAGATAACACTCCTCTCGGCGTCACGCCCCTGCCAACCGTAACATCTGAAGGAAGTAGGGAGAGGGGTGGGGAACGGGAAAGGCCGAGATGTTGGAGGAGGGGGACGGGGGTGGGTGGGCAAGGACGAGGAGGGGGAGGAAAGTTGCTGGAGATGTTGGGGGAGTAGAGGTGGATGTTTTTCTTTAAGGCGTAAATTGGAAAGAGAAGTGGGTGAACATTTGTAACGTGGGTAGGAGGATGGTACACCCTACATTCGAGATAAATTAGACTTTTGAAATGGTGTTTTGACCACAGTAGTTGTGCACCAGTTTTGACATATCAAAAGAGTGAAAATTATGCTTCTTTAAAAATTAAATAGTCAGTATTAAATATGTTCTCATTGAGTTAAAGGACGAATATAAGACGCCCACAGATTTCCGTTAACATAAACAGCAATGGCGAAAATAGAAAAAAAATGAAATATAATTAATCAGTGTCATACATTTTTATTGAACTCTGTTTTTAACTTTTATAAACAAAAGACACGGACAACCCGATCAGCTGTTTTTTGACAAATGCACAGAGAGCCAAGCACGGTTTTTCGATGATTGCAACACCACAGCTTCACGCCGGAAGGTCATTTGCAACGTGCTGACGCTGCAATAGAATTAGCCCCGAATCCTTTTTTAGGATTTTTCATTCCATGCGACGAATATTAAACAACTTTTTCCCCCACTGCTTTTTGCTTCCGCTGTTATTGCCATGAGCGGCGTGGCTGGCTGAGTAAATGTTAATATTTTACGGATATTCCTGTTAGAATGTTTTGTGTACTACAAGTGCTTCGCTCGTATTATTATTATTATTATTATTATTATTATTATTATTATTATTATTATTATTATTAATGCCAGTGACTCACAAAAAACAAAAATGTTCTGGAACATGAAGAGAAAAAAGTCCCTTTGTTATTTTTTTGAGGTGCTCGAGAATGGTATTTTTGTTTCTTGTTTTATTATTATTATTATTATTATTATTATTATTATTATTATTATTATTATTATTATTATTATTATTATTATTACCGTTTGCAAGTTCTACATACTCGTCGTCGTTGTAATCATCCTCATCATTTTGGTTATTGAACTACTTCCGTTATCATTACCACTATTATTTTACTACAGTTGTATATTTTCTGCGGCGTTTTAAATTTGCGGATAATATTCAGATGATAATTATATTAGTAAAAACTTTAAGAAATCATCGGAGTGTTTTCTTCCGATGTTTAAATTTTATTTTCTATGTATTAAATAGTGTCAAAGAAATTTTTGACATATTGTGCGTAATCTCTTGTTGAAATAAGTGAACTTCAATTTCATTCTAATTTTCTTCTGTGTTTTTCTTTTTTCAACGTTCATTTCTCCCTCGTCTCAGTCCCGTATAAAGATCATATTTGCTATATCGGCATTTCTCTCTCTCTCTCTCTCTCTCTCTCTCTCTCTCTCTCTCTCTCTCTCTCTCTCTCTCTCCGTTACATTTTTTTTAATCTTTTTCCCTCCATCTTCCTATTTGTTTATACCCATCTGATATTCAGTCATTCTCGTTCTGTATTTTTCTCTCTCTCTCTCTCTCTCTCTCTCTCTCTCTCTCTCTCTCTCTCTCTCTCTCTCTCTCTCTTATGCATTGTTTGGTATTTATCTGTCTATCTTGAATTTGTCCTTTCCATCTTTCCATTGTTGTGACGTAATCGTTAATTCTTCATCTGTTAAACCCCTATTTCTCTCTCTCCCTCTCTCTCAGTTTCCCTTTCTCTCTTCATCTTTGTTCCTCAGAGTCTCTCCCCTTCCCCCTGCCCCTCTTACCCTCCTCCTCCTCCTCGCCCCGTCCCTATTGGCACCGTGACAACAAGCATCTATCACGATAAGGCCGTGATATGACTCTATTTAATGGCAGAAGTCTTGGATCATTGGAAGGGAGAACGATGGAGTTGAAGGGATGGAGGCGGCTGTTAGTTTATGGATGGGGGATTGATGAATGGCGTGTGGCTGGGTGGAGAAGCAGCCGAAATAAAGTGAGGATAAGCGCGCAAGTGATTTCGATGGACGGGTGCACTTGTGAAGAAATGAAGAAGAAACAAAATGAGTGATAGGAATGTTGAGCAAATTAAGGAAGGTCAAGGATAAGGTGAAAAAACGCAGGAAATATTTTGATAAAGATGATTAGAGCTAAAAGAAGAATCCTACAGTACAAATGAAATTAACATTAAAGTGAGAAAACCAACAAATATCATTATACGCAAACAAACACAGCAACTGGGCAGGTCAGAAAAAATGGAGCCTTTCTCGAACGAAGATAACAGGCGCCATGTTGTAAGAGAGTTTTCAGATGGAGCCCTTCCCTGATCTGCGATCTAACGAAGCAATTTAGTAACTAGTAATTAAAGCCATCAATTCCTTATGATTTCAGCTCCGGCCAGTGGCTAGATTACCGCTCATTTGCAAAGTGAAGATTTTATCCGCTTTATAATCACCGCCAAGGACTACTTGCTCTCGCGTGCTTATGCAGATGCGACCAAACACTATCTTGCATACAAAAATGCCCCCAAACAGAAGGACAACGGTGCCCTTTTCAGAGTCTCTGCAAATGAGAGAGAGAGAGAGAGAGAGAGAGAGAAAGAGACAAATTTTTGTTTTGGTTGTTAGGGCTCTGAATATGTCTGATATTTTCCAAATGAAAATGACGATCTTCATGTGATGCCGTGTACCTAATAAGATTATTTCCCTAGCAGTCTTAAATCACATGGAAATGACGATCTTCATGTGATGCCGTGTACCTAATACGATTATTTCCAAAGCAGTCCCAAATCACTCGCTCGCAGATGATTTACTAAGAGGGCCTTCAACCCTCAAAAGGTTTCCTAGAGGCTCGTTGGAAAATATATATATATATATATATATATATATATATATATATATATATATATATATATATATATATATATATATATATATAAAAAAAAGAACGGGTTCTTCCATTGGCGAGTCCTGGCCCGCTGTTGTCCTCTACTTAACGTAAACACGGGGCTGGCATAGATGGCAGGGCGGTACATTCATTGTCATTATCATATTCCGAACTCGTGGTTTGCTGCATAAATTACATGTTTCATGAGCTGTTGTGCCGCAGGTGCGGCCGGGTTGTTATTGTTCAGTGTGCCTGCTGTGTACTGTGGCCAGGACGCGAAGAATATTAAGTGGATAAAAATGTCATTAGGTCCTCTGTCTAGTCAACAGCTTGAGTAGTATTGCTGCATAGATAGACCTGATTATTAGAAGAAGAGTCTTCGGTCTCCGGGAATCAGTAGCCATTTTGATCGAAGCCGTGTCCACTGAGACGGTTTCCAAAAATTCAGGGCGCCTGTCCCCCTTGCAGTTAATTGTTTAACGTATCTTTATCGCTTTTGTTTATACTGACCTTGTATATTTCCCCTTAACTTAAATAAAATTCATTATAAGAAAAAAAGTATATCTTAGTTTAACCAGACCACTGAGCTGATTAACAGCTCTCCTAGGACTGGCCCGAAGGATTAGATTTATTTTACGTGGCTAAGAACCAACTGGTTACCTAGCAACGGGACCTACAGCTTATTGTGGAATCGGAACCACATTATGACGAGAAATAAATTTCTATCACGAGAAATAAATTCCTCTAATTCTTCATTGGCCGGTCGGAGAGTCGAACGCTGGGCCAACAGCTCAGTATAAGTAACAGTACTATTTTAGTATAATCATTAATTGTAGTGCTAATATTCTGGAGTAAATAATGAAATAATGAATGAAATGGTTGGAAAGAAAGAAAGGAAGAAGAAATCTTAGTTCGAAGCCCATGGAGGTGTTTATTGGGAGAGGCCAAAGAAATATCACAGCACGTTTCAAGACCTTCCTCTGAGGGAGTCTTAAAAAGGAGCAGAAAAAAAATAAAGCAAAAAGAGGGGCTCTCAAAGACTCCCGCACCCCTCTTCTTCACAGCCACTGGTACTATAAATTCTACCAGCGGAAAGAAAAGAAGATGGGTGGCGTCTTCGAGCACCCTTTGAAGACAAAGGCTCTGTACAGTTTCGGTAATTCTAAAATTGTTGTTGCCGAAAATTATTCCTGTATTTTACTAAGTATCGAAAAATAGTGGCTGCCTTAGCAAATTGTGATCTCAACAGCCAGTTGCAACGAAAATAAGGTTAGTCAAATTAAAAGTAATTATAGAAGTGTAAATCGTGTTAAATTGTTCCTTCAAAAAAAAAAAGCCAAACAGCCCGCCCCTTCAGACTTAAAGATGCCAATTTTGTTGACTATTTCTCTTGTTATGTGTAATGCATACAGAATGACTTACACAATAAGCACATTCTGGCATACTTGGAGTGATGGTGTGACTATTTTCTAAAACTCGGCACAAAAAATCAGCATATCTTGAATAGGCGAGAAGGCTGCTATGGAGTCAAAGAGATTATGATTGTGTCAGAATGGCACCTGATGTTTGCTGACACTTCGCACCTTAACCTGACGACACTGGCATAAATACTCGCTGACCGAAATATCTACTGACATTTATCTTCTTTAATAAATACCAAACGAGCGGCGAGGAACCGTCGAAATCGGCCTTCTTTCCTCGCCCTCCGACTCTTGAAAGGCGGTTGGTATGTTGGCAGCATCTTCTGAAAGAACTCCAAGAAGAAGAAGAAGAAGAGGAAGAGGAAGGATATATAAGAGAATAAAAACAGGGTGAGGAAAAGAAGGAAGGGGCGAGGAAGAGGCAGCCGAATGTTGTGGAGAACATCACTTGTTCGGTTAACCAAAAAAAAAAAAAAAAAAAAAAAAATAAAAAAAAAAAATCAGGCGATGACTTCGGAAGCTTTCGCTTTATGCGTATGATTTTCGAAATGTTTATGAAATTTTTGTCTCTGCTGCGTAGATCAGTTAAGGGGAATGAATACCAAAAGACCGGGAGACACAGCATAAAGAAATAGTGATAAATGAAGAGAGGGGGGGAAAAGTCGCAGAAAATAGTGGCCATCAAGATGGCGCAAAGGCACAGGGCTCAAGTGGGCCGACGACAGACATGTTGGGGGAAAATAACGTGGCCACCATTCTAGCCTTTCTGGCATCTCTCTCTCTCTCTCTCTCTCTCTCTCTCTCTCTCTCTCTCTCTCTCTCTCTCTCTCTCTCATTTATATATATATATATCATTATAGCAAACGCAACTGAACAGTTGCGTGAAATTCTGCTCAATTTTGAAACTCATATTCAAGTAGGTATTTGGTATTTGTTTCACCCGAAGACGGGAAGAATTTTCAAATGAATTTTAGTTTTGGAAAACAATAATATTTGTGTTTTCTCAAAGACTTGGCATTTCTCTTATTTTTCAGCGTGCATTCTTTTAAAATGTTCACATCTACAATCAAAACCATGCGCGGTTTTGAGGGCCTCGCCTTACGTATCTATTTTTCTGTTTTTTTTTTTCCTCTCTCTCTCTTTCTTCAGGGGGTGAGTGGAGCCGTCTCAAATGTTGGCACTCCCAAAAGCTTTAGTGCCAAGGGCTGAGAGCCAACGAGGGTGGTGAATAGCCACACTACATTATTACCTTGTCGTCCTGGCCGTGGCTTTGTCATCATCCAGTAGCGGTTCCTTCACCAAAAATAATTACCGACAACTTATGTTCATGTAGGAAAACTGCAGAAATAGTTAAAGAGGAAGGCGAACTCCGCCGGTACGGGTTATAAATGCCTCCGGCTTCAATGTACGTTAGTTCAAAGAAGTCTGGCTTCGAGATCACGACTCTTGAAGAAAAATCTGGTACTGATGAAACGCCTGCAGAATTCACAATGAATATTTTATCGTTAACAAATTAGCGCTCGAGGAAAATTGTAATACTCTGATAGAGCGTATTTGTCTTCATTATTCTGGGATTTACTTTAAGCTGATTCATTTTTATTTAATTTCTATTTTCATTATTTTACTGTATTTCTCCTCTCTGCATATCCGCATTCTCTTCTGGCGAAGTTTGCTTGACATGTTAATGGAATGTTTTAATGGTTCCACATGCATGTGAGCATGTTTTGAATAAGTGATAAAATGGCAAATGCTCAGCAGATTATTTTTATCGTCCACCGCAGTTATTAATAGTATGGTCCATTAATACTTTGCTATGAGTTACCAGATATGAATTGAAATAAAGTATGTTATTATTATTATTATTATTATTATTATTATTATTATTATTATTATTATTATTATTATTATTATTATTATTATTATTATTTCGGCTAGTTTCCTTGTAAGGTCAGACAGATGGGTGGGTGGGTTCACTCTCTCGCAAGTCGCCTTTAAAAGTGTGAAACGTCCGGATTCGGTCACATTTTTATTTACACAAGTACACGCGAAAAGATTGTTCCTGTACAACTGTTTTACACCTCAATCACGTTTCGTGTGTTTCCCAGCCTCGTCCGAGAGCCCCAAAAGCTCTCATGTTTCGATCAGGACAGAAACCATGGTATTTTTGCATGGTTTCCGCTAAGGACCAGCGTGGTCCTCGCGTGGTTGCAGTATGGAAAACATAGTTCTCGCGTGATGTCTGTCATGGAAAACACGAGTCTTGCCTGCTTTCCGTCATGGAAACGCGGTTCTTGGAGTTTTCCGTCGCGCAAGTATGCTTCACATGTAGTAGTTTCCCTTTATGTAACAGAGCAATCTTGATTTTACTGTGTTTATCGAAAAATAATGCCAGACTTGTGGAGTATTTAATATAACATTTCTTTGCATTGCTGTACTCTCTCCAGACTCCTAAACGTACGTATCTGGTGTGTATCATTATATTCCAATATAATTAAGCACATGAATGTGTATTTAGAAATGAATAATTATATATATATATATATATATATATATATATATATATATATATATATATATATATATATATATATATATATATATATATATATATATATATATACACACACACACTTATATCTAAAAGGCATGTAACTATAGATTTGGCTTTTTCAACATCGCCATGAAACACACAAAGTCAAATACTATACTTTTTAATGACACATAAGTGTCTTCAAAAGGCAATCGTTTGGGACCGTTGGCTTGGTATTGAGCAGAAAATAATAAGTATTTTCCCTCCACACTGGCTGTTATTTCATTTTCCCTTTTTCCTCTCCGGGGAAAGCAGCAAACCTGGACCATTTGGCTCATCCGGCCGAAATGAGGTAGCCCGGTGCCTTTTGAGTTCATTCGGAGTGGAAAATGAGTGCAATATTCTATTATCCGCCGGAAAAAACGACTAAATATTACAAGGTCGTAACACCAGAATGACCTCTCCCCAACCTGTAATTAACGGACGTCCCGGCCGAGATGAGATTTTATTTCGAAGTTTGTGTGATTGCCGGGGAGCGGAGGAAGAGAGCGCGATAAGAGCGGGTAATTGAAATCTTGAGGATACGAGGAGTCGGGTTGCCCTTCCTCCCCGAGAGAGGCAAATTGAATTTTAGTAATGATTATCATTAGGAACAACTTCTCCGCAATTGAAACATGGACACTTACACCTCTGCAACTGCAAATCTGAGAAGGAAGAGGAGGCGGCCCGACGGAGCCCTATACTCTGGGCCTTCGATCATCCGGCCGTTGGGCGGAATTCCCATTGTCCCGGTCCTCGGGAATCGCGAGTTCATTTCACGGGATGTTGCACGCTTCATTTCCACAGTGTTCATTAGAAACTACCTCTAACAAAGGGAAATGAGGCCGTAGAATCAATTTGGGACTTGCGAACACGTCTGCAATCATTTTTTTCCTTTAACCTTTGATACATATAACTTAAAAGGATCAAGCGAAGAGGAATTAAAGGTCCGGATGACTGTCATCACGCCCGATACCCATGATTGCTAATGGAGCGCTCTTTAGCGACACTCCGGGTCAGGGGATAACAACAGCTGTTCACTTACATTGCAATTATAATCTTTGGCCGTGAAAACGCATAGGTGGTCTTTGCGAGGTTTCCTTATTGCCCCTCTCTCTCTCTCTCTCTCTCTCTCTCTCTCTCTCTCTCTTGCGCATTTTACGTTTAAAGAGTTTAATCACACAGTTTTCGGTAGCTTACATATGTCTGAGAAAATTGTTTTTATAAATGAATGTACTGCTTGTGATTAATTAAACATTTCCATTATGAATTACAATTTTAAAACATAAAATTAAATTTTCAAAACCATTTTCAAAATTGTCATTTTGAAAAATCCCAAAAAATTAAATTTAAAAAGATGTAAGAATCCCCACAATCTCCATTAATTAATGTTAGACGGCTAATAATAATAATAATAATAATATTAATAATAATAATAATAAAAGTTAAAGAATTTAAGATCAAAATTATATTCAAGCACAGCATGCCGGCACAATGGAGACAGTCCCGACATTATGCGGTTAAGAAATGAGATCATATGTGGTCGATCGACTATCAGTCAATAATTTGAATGCGGTAATTGGATGCGTAGTGGCTTGTTGAGCTGCCAAGCATTCAGGAAAAATGCTATATCGGACGAAGAGAGAGAGAGAGAGAGAGAGAGAGAGAGAGAGAGAGAGAGAGAGAGTCTCATGACCAGTCTCCATTTTGTCTCGGGGAAGAAGGGGAGACGCACGTTATCAACGACTCTCTCTCTCTCTCTCTCTCTCTCTCTCTCTCTCTTGGTGGACATATAGTTTCGTCTAGAGGTAACCGCTGAGCTGAGTCTCACACCCTCCTCCTCCTCCGTCCCCACCAGGGGGGAGGATATTGCTGAACCAGCATAACACATAATGAATACAACGGCCGACCAATAACGAATGTTAGTCGAAATGACACGACCCAGACATAGCGATTAAAAGAAAAAAAAGAAAGAAAAGAAATAAAAAAAGAGGGCATGAAAAGAAGCCCAAGAGCGCTTTGGGATTTAGGCCGGTCCAGAGGGCGGGTGGGGGAGGTAGAGGGGATGCTTTGTTAGGGACCATTGATGAACTTGTGAAAGAACTTGAAAAGGGGTCGGTGAGAAGTTGGGGTTAGGGGAGGGGTGGAGTTTCTGGAGGTGAGAAAGTTCCATTCCTTTAGGGGTTCCTGGAGCTGTAAAGAGAAGCGTTTGATTGATATTTACTGGGATAGGCTCTTTAGGTATCGTATTGTGTTATTGTGTGTTCAGAGTTATTTACATGTCGTTATGCGATGTTCCCGGCGTTAATGTTGCTGGGGCTACCTACGTGAGTGGGCTATTTTCAGGCACAAAAAAGGGGGCGATCGGGAGGCTTTGAATTTTTATATATATATATATATATTTTTTTTTGCTTTTCCGGTGCTTTTATATATTAGATGACTTTCACTATTCACGGCATGATTGTCATCATGGCTGCGTTGTTAAACATGAGATCCTTTATACCGCTTCTTGATTATAAAGTATGACATTTCTTCTTTTGCTCATTTTCTGTAAAACATAAACCTGGGCCAATAAAAGGACATAATACCAGTGCTTCAATTTTTAATGAATTAAAGCAATCTAATTGCTTTCCTGCATTTAAAACTTCATGAGCAACAAAAAGTACAAACCCAAAAGGGAAAAAGCCGAAGACTTCAGTATCTCGAGCTCCAGTGTGAAAATTCCTTTGGATTTCAGAACGTTCTCCCATAAATTAAATTAAATACAAACTACTGTTAGGATCTGTTTTCATTCTCATGGAAAACTGTCTTTTTTTTACAAAGAATAATCATGGGGCTAGACAGATCTCTCATAAGTACCAGCCGTTTATATGCGTGTATACATGTATACATTCATTGTACAAATTACCATCTCTACTGTATTTGTAATGAGATAACATTCCTGTCTGTGTGTATTGCCCCCTCACCCTTTGCTCCTCATTTTCTGATGTCGGGCACGTGTTGTTGTCAGCCGCCAGCTCTGTCAAGCCCGTCAGCTGGTATCAGCTACCAGCAGTATCCAGGCGTGAGAAACATGTTTTGGAAGTCGATGTATATTACAAGGACGGAGAATAATTCTATCCTTTCGTAAAAACTATTGCTTTTCGGGTGCTTTTGACAGTTCACTTGGAGAGAAATGATTGTTCTTTGGTTAACCGACTGGCTGATTTGTTTGCTGGTGTTACTGTCATGATAAGAGGAAAAAAAAAGTAAAAATGCGCCGAGGTTTCTTCGGCGCAATCGAGTTTTCTGTACAGCGTATAATGCTGTATAAAACTCTCAGCCACGGCTCATGAAACTCTCAGCCGCGGTCCATGAAACTTTCAGCCATGGCCCGGTGGTGGCCAGTGTTGTTGGCACCTCTAGCGGTGCCAGACACGATCATGGCTAGTTTTAACCTTAAATAAAATAAAAACTGCTGAGGCTTGAGGGGTGCAATTTGATAAGTTTGATGAGTGGAGGGTGGATGATCAACATACCAATTTGCAGCCCTGTAGCCTCAGTAGTTTTTAAGATTTGGGGGCGAAGAAAAAGTGCGGGCGGACCGACAGAGCCATCTCAATAGTTTTTTTTTTTTAAAGAAAACTAAAAAGTGAATTTCCAGATGTCATTTTATTCTGCTTATCACTGGTTTACAAAAGAGTATCTTCTCCTGCACCTACAGTATTTTATAAGAATCCCTCAGCTAAGATCATTACTGTGAACAGTGGCTGAACATAGCTAGAAAATTTTTCTTGTCAATGGCAGAATTTGATGTGAAGTATTGGTTGCGATAAGAACGGCTGTGTATGATGGAATGATTGATTACCGTGAGTAACCTGACGTTACAAAGATCTATGTGATCATATGAGGTTTGCCATTCTCTTCTTTAAGACCAATGAAGAATTAGAGGAATTTATTTCTGGTGATAGAAATTCATTTCTCGTCATAATGTGGTTCGGATTCCACAATAAGCTGTAGGTCCCGTTGCTAAGTAACCAGTTGGTTCCTAGGCACGTAAAATAAATCTAATCCTTCGGGCCAGCCCTTGGAGAGCTGTTAATCAGCTCAGTGGTCTGGGTAAGCTAAGAAATACTTAACTTTTTCTTTAAGACATTTTTTATATATGGTCATAAATCTGTAATGAGCAAACTTCTGAAAGAAAAATATCGCTTAAGTAAAGATAACAATTGAACGCTAATGAAAATAAAAAATCAAAAAGCTACGTAGATCCTAAGAATTCTGAAAAAGCCCTTCTGTCTCACGAGCTGAGATCAGACTTTTAATTTAGCTCGTGTGGAACAGATATAAGTTTTCGCAGGATCATGCGGGTGTTTACAAAAGAAAGGATCGAACGGGAACCTAGAGTTTGTAACAACACCTTTTTTTTTTTTTTTTTTGTTAAGGACGAACATCACTGACGTGTGATTTATAACTCAAGCAACACCTGTTTTTTTATTTTTTTATTAAGCATTATTGACACGTGATGATAACTCGGATGCACTTAAAACTTTGTTCTCGTATTCCCCTTTTCACAGCGGAGCGACAATTTGATGTATTTTTTGTATCTGACTCTATCCCATATAATCCCTGGTCATTAGGAATATAAATACGTAATCCAGTTAAGTCTGAAAATCTCGACCACAAAAGTGCTGCGGTATTCTTATCCCTCGTAATAAAAAAAAAAAAAGCGTATTCGTCCCTTTAACTTGTCCCAAGGCGGGAGAAGTGGTCATAATCTACTAAACATAAGGTTCTTTCTTGTTTGTTTAACATACAGGAAAACATCCTTAAAAGCACGGACTGTAGTAATCTCTTACTCATCCGAATCGTCAGGCCGCTTTTAGGAGCCTAATCGACGCTTTCCGTTAGGTTCATTTTCTCCCTGATTTATACAGGGAAAACAACTGTAACCTCCAAAGCGTTACAGCTTCCTAGCAGCCTAATCTTTTTCTCGGCCCGCCCTCGTCAGGAGAAGATTGCTTCGTTTTAGTTCAATTCAGGTCATGTCAACCGCTCATTTAGGTCGGGTCTAGGCTGACACGATAAGGATCGCTTCGATATTGTTCCCGACGTGCCCCCGAGGTCCTGGCTGATACGACCGTGTCTCCGAGGGAAGGGGGAGCTCTGGAGAAGGACTGGGGTTTTTTAGAGGAATTACACTTATGAAGGGCTCCTTAGGACTCCGAACATGTTATGCATAAAAGGAAGTCGTTGCAACTTTTTCATCAGATTTATCAGATTTCGGTGAGACGATCTTTTTCTGAAATTGTTTTTTTTTAAATGTAAATAGATCTTCCACTAAGATAACGCTTACACACACACACACGCACACACACTATATATATATATATATATATATATATACATACATATATATATACACACACACTTGTGTGTGTCTGTGTATACATATAGAAACGGTAACTGCAACTGGAACACTTTTATTATTCGTCCAACAAAAATTCAAGACTTGCGACTAAACGAACTGCTTGTGGCCTCCTCTCTCTCTCTCTCTCTCTCTCTCTCTCTCTCTCTCTCTCTCTCTCTCTCTCTCTCAGATATGCATAACATTAACATTCCTCTCACTGGATTATCAGTTTGTTGTTAAACGTCAAGAAGAAATGAATTTCGCGACTATGTGACATCTCGAGACCAGCGCCAAGTGCCACGTTGAAGCGCAGCTCACGGCCTTTTTAGAGGTGATTTGGATGAACTCGAAGCTACCTAACGTACACCGAAATGCAACGCTTTATTTTACATTGTACTCAACGTTAGCTCTGTTCTTTAGCTTTGTCCTTGCAATACGAAGCTGTGAATGAGAATAGAACATTTTGTTTGTTTTGGTTTATTTCGTTGATTTTGTCTTGGCATTTTCATGTAATAGTTTGCGTTTATGTGGTTTTTATTAGCATTGAGAAGTCAGACTCCGCTCATTAAATGTGTGCAAAGAGAGGTTCAAATGATATTCATAAGGAATATGTCAGGTGGACATTGACAATAGAGAGATTTATTTGCAACAATAAACATCCTAACAGTTGGACAACAATCAAGGCAGATGCTCGTGATAGGTATTTTATAGTTTCCGCATATTGAGCGAGATTCACACTGAGCTTTTTTTTTTTTTTTGTATCTGACTCACACCATTAATACCTCAGTGTACGAAGATCACCAGACTCCCAAGAAGTTGTAAAAGGAACAAGTGGTGATGCTCCGCTCTTTCCGCTGCCCTGATACTTTCAAACCTTTCCTTTTTCCACTTCGGCCTTTTTGTTAAACAATCTTACTCTCGTAGTTCCAGATACTGGCTCTGTTCTGTCCCTTGACACGTGAGCAAGTTAGACTGCGTTCAATACAATCTGGTTGATCGTCAGTAATGGTAAAAATTGTTTTTTTTTCTGCAATTATTGCATGCTTTAAAAAAAAATTTTTTTAATTTTTTTCTGCAATTATTGCATGCTTAAAAAATTTTTTTTTTTTTAATTTCTTCAGCTTCCCCCCTTTTTCCACTTCGTCAGATTCCTTTCTGTTCCTCTTCGTAATTTAATTCTGCCACTCGGGTTGGAGAGACAGATTGTTTCCCTTCAGTCTCTTTTGTTTGGAGATGGTTATCTGATGCGTCCTCTCCCTGCACCAGATTTTCTTTTTGTTATTTCTTTTCTACGCTCTTTTCTTCTGCGCTTCTGTCATGAGGTTAAATATATTTATTGTATTGTCTTTGTTGTGACTATCATTAATGTGCTGGTTTCATATATTCATTATTATTATTGTGGGCATTAAAGATCTAGGCATGAAAGGTTTGCTGTTTTCTTCCGAGTTGATGAGAAAAACCTCGGTTACTTAATATAATGTTTGAACGCGTGTACAAAAAATGTTAAGTATACCTTAGTTTAACCAGACCACTGAGCTGATTAACAGCTCTCCTAGGGCTGGCCCGAAGGATTAGACTTATTTTACGTGGCTAAGAACCAATTGGTTACCTAGCAACGGGACCTACAGCTTATTGTGGAATCCGAACCACATTATAGCGAGAAATGAATTTCTATCACCAGAAATCAATTCCTCTAATTCACAAATCGGGACGATGCTCAAGTCCATATATGAATTGTTTTAACACGAAATTGTCGACATCGGTGCACTTGCAACTTACTTAAATAAACGAACTTATACAAAAAATGAGCCTATCAAACCTCTCACTCCCTCTAGCTCTCTCTTTTCGTTGGTGTAAACAATTACCAACACTTCAGCTACCCCAGGAGTGATCGCAGACTCCCCGTGGCCACCGTTGGATTTAACCACGGGAACCCCTTGACCACCCCCGCTTATCCCTCCAGGGGGCGCCGCCAGCGTGGACTCCCCTGGAAACTGCTACAGAAGGGCAGCTGCGCGTTGATGGGTGGCAAGGCAGATTGCTGAGTAAGGAAAATAACAGATATTTCAGTCGAAATCTGAGTGCTGTAACAGCAAGGTCGATAGAGAGGTTAGTAGATATATAGATAGACAGGTAGATAGGTGGCTATGTTAGTTTATATTAAGCTGCCTTTTGCCTGCTCTTCAGACCAGCCCATATATATATATATATATATATATATATATATATATATATATATATATATATATATATATATATATATATATATATATATATATATATATATATATATATATATATATATATATATATATATATATATATATGTGTGTGTGTGTGTGTGTGTGTGTGTGTATGCATGCATGCAGCCGTTGTCTCCTCAGTGAATCGGTACTTTAAGAATTTTACTTTGTAAGTTAAAGAATTTGGAGTCTATACCATCCCTTCATCGAAGCCTAACACGAGTAGTATGAATAAGCAGTGAACTTGTATGGCTATATTGTGATATATATATACATATACATATATATATGTATATATATATGTGTGTATATACGTGTATATATACACACACACACACACACACACACATATATATATATATATATATATATATATATATATATATATATATATATATATATATATATATATATATATATATATATATATATATATGGATAGAGAGAGAGAGAGAGAGAGAGGAGAGCCAGAGAGGGGAGAGAAGACAAAAGACAAAGAAAATGGACGACCCGACATCCAACAGCAGCAGCAGCAGGCAAAGGCAGGTTTTGGTGTGTATATTGTGTATGTGGGATAGAGGGGGAAAGGAGGGGTGAGGGAGGGAGGGAGAGAGGGAGGCAGGTGGCAAAGAGGATGAGGGCGATTGCGAAGGATAAGGGGAGAAAGAGGGGAGGAGGCGAAAGAGTATTGTGTTAACTGGAGGAGGCGAGAGCATCCCGCAGAGACTGACAGATCCAGTGGAGCTTTAAACTAAATGGAAAGGAATTAAGAAGAAAGCGGAGACTGCGAGGAAGGGAGATAATATGGCGCTGGTCATTAAAGAAAGGCTGTCCACTTCCTCAAAATAAAAGTCAGTAATTAAATCAGAGAGAGAGAGAGAGAGAGAGAGAGAGAGAGAGAGAGAGAGAGAGAGAGAGAGAGAGATACCTGTAGGTTTACCATGAAAACTTTGCCACTCTTCATGGTATAGGGCATTACCTTGGAGAGAGAGAGAGAGAGAGAGAGAGAGATACCTGTAGGTTTACCATGGAAACTTTGCCACTCTTATGGTAGGGCATTACCTTGGCGAGAGAGAGAGAGAGAGAGAGAGAGAGATGTAGGTTTACCATGGAAACTTTGCCACTCTTATGGTAGGGCATTACCTTGGCGAGAGAGAGAGAGAGAGAGAGAGAGAGAGAGAGAGAGAGAGAGAGAGAGAGAGAGAGATGTAGGTTTACCATGGAAACTTTGCCACTCTTTACGTAGGACTTTACCTTGGAGAGAGAGAGAGAGAGAGAGAGAGAGAGAAAGAGAGAGAGAGACCTGAAGGTTTACCATGAAAACTGCCACTCTTCATGGGAGGGCATTACCTTGGAGAGAGAGAGAGAGAGAGAGAGAGAGAGAGAGAGAGAGAAGGGTTAATCTTCGATTAAACGAAAGGTAAAAACCCGAGGTAGGGAAAGAGAATAATTAGAGGTGTCGCAGAAATGCCAGTAAATGTGTGGAATATTAATAATTGCCGTGTCTCACCCAGATCTGTGATGGGGTGATATGAATATCAAAATCTCCCAATTTATTCAAATTTAATTTGGTGTAGGGGGCCCCAATCCTCATCGTCCCTCTGCCCACATCTCTCTCTTATAAAGTAGGTTAAGCAAGTGATATGGGAGGCACGACGATCAAAGGCTTAAAGAAATTGCATGGCGTGTTTAAACTTCTATTCAGATTATTCTGGCAAAACTACGGGGCTTTTTTGAAAGATAATTAAATAGTGCTTTGAGCGTTTGTTCAGAACCGCGTTTGTAATCCTTTTTTTTTTTTTTTTTTTTTTTTTTTGAAAAATTATTTTACCTTAAGCAAACTGCTTCCTCGATTCGTTAAGCTGGTGTTTTGATAAAATGTGTAGTAATGAAGCCAAGTTACAGAAATATATCAAATTAATTTCAGAAACCAACACCGATTCTTTAGTAAATTCGTTCCGATATCAGTGTACGTTTTTTGTCTTTAGCAAAGTCAAAATTCGCATGCTGTTTTTCTTATGAATTCATAAAGCAGTATTAAGGCGGTTTTGTTATTATTTTTTCAAAAGTTCACGCCGACTGCTTTGTACATCCATTCAAAAGTCCATTTTTTTCCTGCTTTTCACGGGTGTTAATTTAAACAAAGAGTAGGCTGCTCTATAAGCATTGTATGTAAGCTGCTTTTCACATGATTTCTTTCCTAGTGCGTATAGAAGACTGCTTTGTAAAACAGAAACAATGAACCCAATGCAAGTTGTTTTTCCATAGCCGCCAGGAGAGAGAGAGAGAGAGAGAGAGAGAGAGAGAGATCTGAAGGCTCTGATGTCTTTTTCAGCGTCTGGAAGGAAATCTCCTTACACCGTATAACTTTCACCTATGACAGGCCTCCACCCACAAAGACCATTAAAGCATCTCTACAAGCGGATTTACCCGCGGATTTTCTGGAGGGATTACAAGCTCAGGGAGGCCCCGTCGTTCGCTATACGAAATGATCAAAAGATTTGTGATGAATTCCGAGGGAGGGGAAGAGAGAGGGGTGGGTTAGAATGGAACACGGGGGGGGGGGAGTCCCCTCATCCTCCTCCCACGGACTCCCCTAAATGATGATGGCGGATCACTTTCCCTTACAGCATCGGGGCTGAATTAATGAAATTTTGTTTGCGAAATTTTTACAAGATTTGTTTGCAAAGGAAGCCTGATTGAGACCGGCATTCTTTGTGCGACTTCGAGAGAGAGAGAGAGAGAAGATAGTTCGAGACGCCTTTTAGTCAAGTGTGACACCCGGTTTGTCGAGGTTCCTTATCAAGATTCGAAACGAGCGCTTGCAAGGGAGGAAATGGAATCGTTAAAACTTAAACCCCCAATTACCCGGCGTCCCACACCTACAATCACACACCGCTTGCTTTCAAGCTTTTTCGAGCCTGCAGGAGGAAGAAGACGCGTTCTCGGCGACCGTTTTTACCCGCCATTTACACTTTGCAATGGCACCGACGAAAGCCCGTCGCAATTGCAAGGTAGGAAGGGAGCGATATGAAGTCTTCATTAATTGGAGGCAAATGGCAGATGCGCACCGATGGCGCCTTAATTAGAGGCTTCTCGAGACGACGTCTGGCGGGATTCTTTTCTCCCTTGGCTGTATTAATTTTTTCTGGCGCCCAATTACCTTTTAGGAGTGCAAATAATACGCTTCGGAGTCGTTCGCCCAAGATCATATATCTCCGGATGTCATCAAATGTGATGACTGTTTTTTTTTTTCTCTCTCTCTCTCTCCTTCCTCGGGTTGTCATACAACGCTCAGTGCGTACATTGTTTTTATCGAAGCCATTACGAGAGTAATAGTGGTGGCAGAACAAAAACGAGTTCATTATGTGCTTGTCGCTGAAGCGTCATTGGATTATGATGAGGTAGGAACTTGCAGTCGTTGAGAGCAACAAAAGGCTCTGTCTGAAGGAAGTAAAAACGAGTATTACGTCTGGTGAGTCATTTCTGAAATCGAGATGACGTCCAACAACGAGACTACGTTGTGTTTAACCTTCATCGCAAGATATAAAACGGGTTCTCTTGCGTTTGCCACACATGTAAGATGAGCAGGGCATTTTGAAAACGCCGTGCGAGAAAATTCCAATCATTTTACAAAGTTTGATCACCATCTTGTGAAATGTGATGGTACGACATTACATTTCCTCTGTGCGTACTCGTTCTTGAGGACAAATTTCAAGAAACGTGATTTTAGAATTAGGTCAGTTAAGATATTTTCTTGTGGTGGAAATACAATATTCGCTTTATCATAATATATATTTCATTGTGTTTAGAATCCTGGCACAATACTGGCAACTGATGTTAATTTAATTTATCGTTGCATCCTTGATGTTGAAGTTGTCGTGACGGGGATTTTACTAGTCCTTCAGACATTAACACACACACGATGTTTGTAGTTTCATGAGTACATGTATTGCATTATCATCGAAAAATTATATGTGAACGTTCTCTCCACTGTCATACATCTCATAAAATTCCTTAAAATTCCTTCATTTTAAGCTGTTGCGCCATGCGTCATCGGAAATGAGCTCATTTTCGACCGTGGTGAGTCTTTTAATATTCATTACTTGAAATTATAACAAAGAAAATGCATTACGCAAATGTCTGTGTACTCCCTCATTACCTGTCACTTCCAGCTATTAATGACACCTTTACTTCGAGACATTATTGGTTCCATTAGCAAAATCGGACGGAGGGGGGAACCCACTGAAAGATTGCAGTTCTTTATGTCTCGCTAATTAGGATTTTTCTGTTATGTGTCACAGTGTCATTGACCTAACGTAATTAGTTAGGGCAGCAACAGTGTCCTAAAATTAGATTTATTTTTAATCTCTCTCTCTCTCTCTCTCTCTCTCTCTCTCTCTCTCTCTCTCTCTCTCTCTCTCTCTCCGTTTATATATTAGTTTCGTAATATATGAAACTAAAACACTTCTAGCTCTAATAAGCGTCGTAATTGGTCGTCTAAATGAAATTACCTGTCACCCGGACTTTCGATGACTCTTGAGACGATCATCTAAAATGCAAGTGTTCTTATACTCTAGGGAGGCGTAAATGTATATATATATATATATATATATATATATATATATATATATATATATATATATATATATATATATATATATATATATATATATATATATATATATATATATAATGTATATATACACACACACTTGCAGGTGAAAGGGTGGATCAGAATGTTTTGAGATGGTTCGGTCATGTGGAAAGAATAGAGGATGATAGATTGGTGAAATGAGTATGTAATTCGGAAGCGTTGGGAGGAAAGAGGAAACGATGGCTTGGAAAGGCATATATAGGAGTAGTCAAAGAGGCATTGGAAAGGAGGGACCTCTAGTAAGCCTTCTGTGTCGGTGTATAAAGCTCTTAGTTGTCTGGAAGTTTTCTGCACATGGAGTCCAAAAACTCCTTTTCAGTTTGAAATGTGAGAGTGGCAGTCACCATTTTTTTTTATTTTTCTCCGGAGCCACTCCATGTTAGAGGAAACGGCTAAATGTCGTGAAAATGAATATTATACCTATCACCCACACATACCCTAATATATATATATATATATATATATATATATATATATATATATATATATATATATATATATATATATATATATATATATATATATATATATATATATATATTTATATGTATGTGTGTGTGTGCTAGGAGAGCTGTTAATCAGCTCAGTGGTCTGGTTAAACTAAGATATACTTAACTTTTTGTCTGTGTGTATGTGTGTATATATTATATATATACGGATATATATAAATGCTTGCATGTGCTTATATACAAACACTCATTCGAATATGCATTTTTTTTTTTTACACCAAAGTGTTTATATACGTAAGCAAGTACGCATGTTTGTTTTCGTTGTCTTCCATCGGCAACTGCATACTTCATTGTCTGCACTTTTCTTTGCCACCAGAACCAATCCGCATCCAACCAACAGTTACCTGAACTGGACCACTTAGCAGACAAAGAGAGCCAGAAACACAAACACACGACAACAACACACTCGAGCCTTAGCCAAGATCTACTGAGTGGTTCCCATTAAACTGCCTCCTGGGCGCTACCTACGACCTCCCCAATAAACAGTGTGTCCATCGGGTGACCATCTCTTTTGTCTTCTGGTCCAGACTGCGCTTTCTTTCGCCCTCTCCCCCACACAACAATTGTCCAACCCATTAGCTTGTCGGTCAATTTGTCAAACGTCTTGTTAGCGATTGTGGCCAATCGGATGGAGATTTGTTCCCGATAGCCTTTTGTAGGCGGATTTAGGTAAAGTGCCTATACCAACCTTCCTCTCTCTCTCTCTCTCTCTCTCTCTCTCTCTCTCTCTCTCTCTCTCTCTCTCTTTCTCTAGTTCTTCGCTGGGCGAGTCGGTAGAGTTGTGGGCTAGCACTCGCTAGGCCCGAGTTCGAGTCTCCGGCCGGCTAATGAAGAATTAGAGGAATTTATTTCTAGTGATAGAAATTCATTTCTCGCCATAATGTGGTTCGGATTCCACAATAAGCTGTAGGTCCCGTTGCTAAGTAACCAATTGGTTCTTAGCCTCGTAAATAAGTCTAATCCTTTGGGCCAGCCCTAGGAGAGCTGTTACTCAGCTCAGTGGTCTGGTAAAACTAAGGTATACTTAACTTTTCTCTCTCTCTCTCTCTCTCTCTCTCTCTCTCTCTCTCTCTCTCTCTCTGCAGTGCTTGAGATTTAATGAGAGGTGATTTTTAGTATGTTCGGTCGAGTGGGGACACATTTGATGTCGGGAAAGCGATAATGTGCAAGGCTAAATGCACAAGTGTTTGTGGCTTTTGGGGACAAGGAAGACGCCATTGGAATAAATGAGCGATGTGTCAATGGCGATAAATGTGGGCTGTTTATGCTTTACCGATGTTAACAAAAGGGACGAGAGCACACCGTACATTTTTAATTACACCGGAGGTAATGCGGTACGACCTAAAACCGAATAAAAATAACACTTGTTATTCATAACACCATGCTCGATGTTCGTATATCTCACGTTGTGTTATGTTTTTCCATCTGTTTTTAGTAGAATTTCCAAGGATCTCTCTCTCTCTCTCTCTCTCTCTCTCTCTCTCTCTCTCTCTCTCTCTCTCTCTCTTTCTCTCTCTCTGTCATCATTTCTTTTGCTTCGTGGGTAAATATGTTGCGAAGGCATACTGACATGCGTGCTATGAGCATAGCATGCATTGTAATTGTATATATATATATATATATATATATATATATATATATATATATATATATATATATATATATATATTTTATATATATATATATATTTGTCTTTCAGTCAGTGTTTCATGCCCTCCCTTTCATGAAGTGGAATTCTCTCTCATAACTTGAAACAGCGTTATTCATTTTAAGTTTCTGACGGAAACTAATATTAACCGATTTTTTTTCCGGTTAATTAATGATTAGTGAGTGATTGGGGTGATTTTTTCATGCACATTTGTTTCACGTACAGGTGTCAGAGAGAGATGATCGTTGTAAGGTTTATTATCTGTGTGAGTAAATTTTTATTTTTATTTTTTTGGGGGGTGGGGTTCCCGCCTTAGGTGGATTTATGTTAACAGATAAACTAAGCGTGGCTCGCGAAAATATGGCTGTAAACATACAAAGAAATTTTGATTAATAGAAAAATTTTAAAAATAAATTGTAATTGATCAGTGTATCTGCTAAAGCTAGAGTTCGAACTTGGGCTATTAATTAGAAACAACGATAAACAGTGGCTCAGGCCACTTGTCCTTCAAGAGAGATGCAAGCTGTTATCCATTCTGCTGAAACATACTCGTGCCGCAGTCACGTTCTGTATTTGGAATCGATATGAATGTGTATTCATCACGATAGCTGATAGGTAAGTGTAGTACTTGGCTGATTATGAATTTTTGTCACTTAAACACACGTGACATTTTGATATTCACAGATGTTAGGACACAATCGAATATCGAATTGATTTTCCATGGGGAATGGCTCTCACCCAAGGGGAATTATAATATTTGATAAGTGCACTGCCCCGGCCAGGATTCGAACTTGAGCCGTTGGTTTAGACCTGGTGAAAGACGGAGTAAGTGATTCCTAAGGTATAGTAAAGTAATTATTATGTGATATGTATATATATATATATATTTTAGGATATATATATATATATATATATATATATATATATATATATATATATATATATATATATATAACTATGATTGTTTAGACTCGTGTATAGCGATGCGCTGAGATTGTATGTGACAAATTCAGACATAATGTAGAGCATGTACCTTACGGAAAATTCAAAACGAATTAGAGCGTGAGTCTGTTGCACAAACACATATGGCATTAGCATCCATAAAGAGACGAAAGGAAATGAGTTCTTTCTTTCTTGCGGAAGTGAGAAAAGGAGACGGGGAGATATGCAAAGAGGCGAAGGGAATAATCACAGGGACGGCGATCACAAAGCTTAACGAGACAAAAGCAAGTCGTTCTTGGAGAACGGGTCACCGGTGAGACCGAAAGATCATTATATAAATTCCGCCGCTTTTTCTCCTCCCTTTCGCAAAAAGATGGAGAGAAAGAAAACTGGCGCCCAAAAAAGGAAAAGAAAATTCGGCCCAATATTTAGGCGGGCGCTGTATTCGGAGAGAATAAAGAGCCTGCGTCCAGCATTAACCCCATGTGTCATGGATTGCAGTGACAAGAATGACATCCGGAATTGCCACTTCTCACAGATCGGGTTTACAGTTGCAATTTTGCTGTCAGGTCTTGTTGTCATTGCAAAGGCCCGGCCTCTCTGCAATTTCGTCCGGCGTCTAATTATGATTGTCCATGGGTGCCCTAATCTCCCTCGTAATTGATTAAAAAAAAAGAGAGAGAGAGATAGAGAGAGAGAGAAACAGAGAGGCAGATACAGAGAAATGCCACAGTGGTTGTCTACGTTGCGAGTCTGTCGCCCGGCATTTTGAAAGAGCCAGGCTTCGCTACATTTCACGCGAGTCAACAGGAATGTCATCGAGAGGCTTTTTTTTTTTTTCCTTTTCTTTTTTCGTTTTGGAGGGAGGAGTGAAGATTTTCTGGATGCTGAAATTTTCAGCTTTCGTGGCGGAGTTGCTAATTTATGCGCTGGTATTCATGCAGAAATGGAGGCGTGCAAATATTCGTGCGTAAATGTGAAAAATAAAAATGGTACACATTGAAATTTACACACTATATATATATATATATATATATATATATATATATATATATATATATATATATATATATATATATATATATATATATATATATATATATATATATATATATATATATATGTGTGTGTGTATGTATAATATATGTATGTATACACTTTCTCCTCAGAGGTCGTACTCCAAGCGAAATTTGTGTAAGCACAAGCGTGCACATATTGTATGCCTTTGTGGAACGATGCTTAATTCAGAGAAACAGGTAAGAAATGAATGCTACTTAATTCAGATATTACATATTTTAAGTAATTTTAAGGAATCTTACATTTTAATTATATCAAAAGTAATTTAAATTAGTTTATAGTTTTCTGTAAAAGAAAACTATTGTGCCGGTTTTGTCTGTCCGTCCGCACTTTTTCTGCCCGTACTTTTTCTGTTCGCCCTCAGATCTTAAAAACTTCTGAGGCTAGAGGGCTCCAAATTGATATGTTGATCATCCACCATCCAATCATCAAACAAACCAAATTGCAGCCCCATAGCCTCTGTAGTTTTTATTCTATTTAAGGTTAAAGTTAGCAATAATCGTACTTCTGGAAACGTTATAGTACATGCCACCACCGGGCCGTTGTCAGAGCTTCATGGGTCGTGGCTCTTACAGCATTATACCAAGAACACCGAAAGATAGAGCTATTTTCGGTGGCCGCGATTATACGCTGTATAGAAAACTCGATTGCGCCGAAGAAACTTCTACTTTGGCTCATTTTTTACTAGTTGTTATTTGCAGATGAACTGCCCAAGACCTTAGTTAGTTTCGAAATTCACAGAAACATTTCTTTAGTGCTTATTGGAAGCTAGCAATATGGTATAATACATGTAGAAGGATATATATATATATAAACCAAAAGCAAACTTGTTTATAAAAGAGAATAGAGTATTCACTGGTTAAGGCGTAAGACTCGTTTCCAAAGACAGAATCATTCGCATCACCCATGTTCCTACAGCTCTATAGACTGACCCGGATCAACGGCATGGAAAATGCCCTTTTGTATAAGGCCGAGCTAATGATCGGTCTCAGCTCTAATCTGTCCAAAAGCGAAAACCCAGACCGGACTGAATCTTGTCAGCTGAATGTTATCCGGAGGACACCGCCGATCTAAAGCCGAAATCAGCTCGCGCGAAGCCAGCGACTCGAAAAGCGTCCTGGAGGGTGGGGGGAGAGGTGGGAGGTGGGGTTCCTCTTGTAGAGTCCCTCACTGGAAGGTGGGGAATGTTCCCCGTAGATAACCGGAGCAAAGAATCCAAATAGACCATATCATGGAAGCGACCCAGAGAGAGAATGACCGATGGCATCCCTTTGGCCGTGATGGGATCGGTGTTTGGACAAAGTGGAGAGGAACCAACTATATATACGGGATTCCTCCATCTATTGAAACCGTTGACATTAGCCAAGTGTTCGATTTATCAAACGGTACAATGTTCCTCCTCCTCCTCCTCATCCTCCTCCTCCATTCGCTCTTAATCCTCGTCGCTCTGCTTCTCCTTGCTTTCGTCTCTTCTTCGTAAAGGATGAAGGTACTCTCTCTCTCTCTCTCTCTCTCTCTCTCTCTCTCTCTCTCTCTCTCTCTCTCTCACTTTGCCTGTGCAGTGTGTCATATGATGAAACTTTACGCGGGCTCTCTCTCTCTCTCTCTCTCTCTCTCTCTCTCTCTCTCTCTCTCTCTCTCTCTCTCATGTTAAATGTTAGAAGTCCTACTCCAAGAAGCTCCTTTGATAATAGATTCCAACAATGTATCTTTCACTAATGTAACTCCTTATTTATCTATGGAGCTGATTTCGAAAGAGCAAAAAGAATAGAAAAGAACGTTGAGCAGATTGTCATCAAACTCCTTTTATACTCACGAAACTAATTTCGGAAATAGATAGAATATTACTGAATAGAGCAGTTACAGAAAAATGCAAGAGAAGAGGCCCAGGGAACGTTGAAGGTTTATGAGAACAGAATACCGCATAATCTCTGATATGTTAACCTCATCGTCGACATTTTGTTTCCCAAATATGAATTAATGCTTTCGAATGATTTCCCAAAAAATGTCGGGTTAGTTTTGATATAAAGCGAATTAAGTTATAATTTTCCAACGTTGATTGATTGACATGGCGAATTATACCACCCAGCCATTTTTTTTTTAATTCCTGTCATAAGCTGCTTGCTTCTCATCTATTTTGATTGCCTATATCTGGGGGGTTGTTATTTTAGGGGGGCACCGGCTGTTAATTTTTTTTTTTTAAATCTCGGAGTCCAAAAACAGGAAACCGTCGTAAGATTGCTCTTTTTATTTTGTGATTAAGTGGCGAGATTCCTAATTAGTTACGGCCGTAGCATTACATTTCCGTAATTTTGTTGCTGGAGTTTATTATATTCATTATATTTACGCGGAATTTTGTTCGTATTTATCGTCGGTGTTTTGCATCGCGCAACGATAATGGGACTGGCCGCGTTTAGTGAAAGTTTTGAGTTTTGGACCTCGATTTATAGGACTGAACATTTTTGAACGATTGAGTTAAACGATCGCTTGACGCTAATTGATATGAATTCTTGATTTTAATTGATTCGGGTGTTAATGTATTATTATTTGCTCGCCGGCAAATGCATTCGTTTTTTCCCCAAATGTGAAAGAAAATAGGGTGCTCTCATTTCGCGTTTATTACGAAAACAAAATAAATCAATTCATAAAAATCATACTTAACGCCTAATGAATTTTTGTTTAGAATAAAGGCGCGTGTCGTTTATGGAACAACACCAGCATCAATAGCAACAACAACAACAACAACAGAATCAGCCCTAAATACCCATCAGTGGAGAGATGTTATGAGGGCGACGTCAAGTCTTTCCCTGTAACCTTTTCCAACGTGGCATAAGAATCTACTCTCTCTCTCTCTCTCTCTCTCTCTCTCTCTCTCTCTCTCTCTCTCTCTCTCAAGAATAATGACGGAATGTATAGGACGTATGGGGAAACTCCGAGTCGACTTCTTTTCTTCCCTTTCACGTCTCTATGTCAGGACACAACTGAATCCTCCAATGTCCTTCTGTGACTTAAATGGCTGCATAATGAGGAATCCATTTTTAAGGCGTTAGGCGGCCGGGAATGGGGTCCTCGGAAGCGGTAGGATCGCGTGAAAATTGGGCGAAATCAACAAGCGTTTGTTTGGGTAGCAGCAGTGAGGTTCCTCTCACAACTGTAGATATGATATTATTGAATAGGAATGTATGAGTATTGTGATGTTGGACCAAAGTTATCCGCAGTGATTACTGAAGAACAATGCCAGTTACTGTGGTATAGTGTTATTAACGGAAAACATCCATATATAATGCGTAAAAGTGTAAGATACGTCGTATCTTCAACGGCAACCCGTTGAAAATTAAATGTTGTCATTAATTTTCATGACAGGACGATGGAAGGATCGAATTATTTTTCACGAAATATGGCTATTTTGGTAAACAAAAATAAACAAAAGGCTCAGATACAACCTTAAAACTGCATCTTTAATGGAGAGAGAGAGAGAGAGAGAGAGAGAGAGAGAGAGAGAGAGATGAAGAGGTGACCACCTGTGAGACGCTACTTGGCTCTCGTGACGGGAGGTGTCAGAACTCACACGTAGTCTCCGCCAATTGGAAGTGAGAATGATGGATGAGGACATAAAAACCCCTTTGTGATTGGTCGTTTCCCATCATTAACACTTCTTACAGGATCTCGCAGCATTCGGAGCAGCATAAACGCTTGGGATGATCGGCCGTAAGAGTGCAGGTCCTATTGGAAGATGTTGCAGCTGTCGACCTTCCGGATAACGTGCAATTAGGGCGTCCGTGAATGAGCGGGGGTGGTTGGTGGGGATGTCTTTTAAGGGAATGGGTGGGGAGAGGGAGGCACGCCAAGATGCAGAGAAGGTAAAAGGCCATGCTTTTAAGAGTACCTACGGATGTGTTTGTGGAAGCAAGGCAGTGGGAATTCCGGTCTTATGGAAGGCTCGACTCTCTCTCTCTCTCTCTCTCTCTCTCTCGGAGATGCAAGGAGGCTGGATGTTAGAGCAGTGTTTTTATAACTGGAAATTAAAAGCAAAATACAGCACAAGGTTTGCGGCTAGATGCGTACGCTCGCTGACTGCGGACTCATTGCTTATTGACCATCCAAATTGCAACGTAGTCGCCCCTTTGGGATTTACGAGGTATATGGTAGCCGGTCGATCTCATGGAAAATGTACACGATAAAGACTGGCAAAACTTTATTAATGGGCTCTTCAAAGTTATGAAAGAAGCTATTTGCGTATTTTTATTATAGCTAATATTCCGGTTTTATGTTATGTTAGGTCTTACAGGGTTTTATTATTTTGGGGGTTTATTGTTGTTGTATTTGAAAGCTATATGAGAAGAACAAAAGCCGTGCGTTTAATTATCTTTTTAATTTTGTCAATGTTCTTTTGCATGAGATACGAGAGCATCGCAAATACTTCAAGATCTGTTTTTATCTTAACTATTATCGTGTTTTTCTCAATACTCTTGTACTCTGAACTGTGACAAAAAAAAGGAAGTAGTTTTAATGTTTCTGATTATTCTTCAAGGCATTATCAGATTAAATTTCTTCCTCGGTATCAAAGGAACAACGCAAGAAATTATTCGCGAGGAATCGGAAGAGTTAATAGCTTAATGCAGGCCATTAATTCGAAGCCTGACGTACATCTTTATCGCGTCCGTCGCATTTATATATTCAGCGCACTGAAAGAGCCACTCCGACGATAGTCGCAATAAATCTGCAACGATGTTGATTGAGATACTTTTCAGAACATTTATTAGCTTGTTTAGAGAGAGAGAGAGAGAGAGAGAGTCGGGGGGTTACTTCGACAGCATAAATTTCGAGAACATTTGGTACCAAAGCACACACACAAAAATATGAGTACGTGTGTGCATGCATTTATGTATGTATGTATTGACACACCTGCGCATAACAGTAGGCTACAGAGTAATACCCACAGTATAACACATAAAAATTAATATCATTTATATATATATATATATATATTATATATATATATATATATATATATATATATATATATATATATATATGTATATATATATATATATATATATATATATATATATATATATATTTATACACACACACACACCAAAACAACGGAAAAACATGTTTATCAACGCAGTGATTTGAAGTCATCAGACTAATCACTGCCCCTGACAAGATAATGTAGTGAAGATAACAGATGAATCTCATTAAGAAAACAGTTGTTGGGGGGATCAAATGGTCTTTTGGCCTTATCGTGTGTTGCGCAGACCACTGGGTCTCTTGCCCATCAGGATTGTTGAGAAGACCCATCGGTCTCTTGCACTCATCAGTTGTTGTCATAATTTTTTTTTTCCTCTCTTCTGCCCTCAACAGTTGTTGATGAGATCAACTGGTCTCTTTCGCTCATCAGTTGTTGGGGAGACCGATTGGTCGCTGGAAGCATCGTGGACTTCGCAACAACACCACCCCACATCCGTTTCAGGTGGTCCCTCCGCTCCCCACCCCCAAAATCCATGGTTGGAGTGTACGTACACACACACACACACACACACAAACAGCTGTGAGGAGGGAATCTCTCCCTCGGACGAGAGTAGATGTTTTTGTCATAGGTTTTTATTGGCTTGCGGTTATGTAATGGGAGTTAAATGATATTACTAATAAGAAGGGAATCGGGCAGGCCAAATTGAATGATAGTTACCGGATCGCGCTACTGGGCGCATTTCATTCCGTTTCGTTTCATCTCGTCTGTTTCTCGTTTTCTATCGTTTCGTGTGGTGTGTGTGTGTATCGGTTCGTGTTCTGAAAGGTTAGCGTGATAGTGAATGACAAGCATATTAAAATTAATTTCAGTATTTTTTTATTTTACTTTTTCAAGTTATGATACGCGAAGAAATGGAAATACAATTTTTACATTTCCCATTTTTATAAAAAAAAAAAAAAAAAAAAAAAGATAATTGAAAAACATAATGCCTCTATTGAGTTTGCTGAATGGTATATTCCGCCGGTATAAAAAAAAAAAAAAAAAACTAAATAAGATAATGATAACGTAGGATTTCAAGGACAGTGGAAGTAAGAATTAAATAGCCGATTAAAATATACATTACAGTTATTTTCGCTAATGGCGATTTTGAGTTCCAAGGTCAGTGTTTTGCAGAGGTAATTTCACGCGAAACAAAAGTATCAACATGAAAAAGAATAATTGCAGGTCTCTGGTGGGGTGACAGAGGTGTCATGTCGGGTAATATTCTGGTACGGCAAGGCGTCGCTATAGGGTCGAGGGAATTGGCGCTGTTTTATTTCTGTAAGTCCTCAAACTCCCCGACATTTCGACAGCGTGGTTTGGAGATGCGATATTTATCTAGTGATAATAAACTTCTAATTGAACCTTGCTGATAGGAAAGTCGATAATTATTATAATTATAATAATGATGATGATGATGATGATGATTATTATTATTATTATTATTTTTAATCTAGTGATAATAAACTTGCTGACAGGATAAAGCGTTAATATTATTGTTATTATTATTATTATTATTATTATTATTATTATTATTATTATTATTATTATTATTATTATTAATTAATTATTATTATCATTATTATAGTGATAATAAATTATTATTATTACAGGATAACGCGTTATTATTATTATTATTATTATTATTATTATTATTATTATTATTATTATTATTATTATTATTCATCTAGTGATAATAAACTTGAACTTATTATAATTATTATTATTATTATTATTATTATTATTATTATTATTATTATTATTATTATTATTCATATAATGAACTAGAACCTTACTAATAGGAAAAATTATTATTATTATTATTATTATTATTATTATTATTATTATTACTACTAATCTTTGCAATTTCAGTTCCTAATTAGTTCTGTTACCATCTCCATCGAGCGTTGCTGATAGGAAATGCCACAGGACTTATTCATTCGTATAACAACGTAACTAAGGAATGGTACGTAGGGGAATCGTTTCTTATTAATAACGAACGGCGAAGCGTCAAATTTAATGCCACATCGGCAACATTTGGAGAAAGAGATGGGGGGGGGGGGGCTTTTTACATACAACAAAATGGGCCGCATAGAGAGGACAGATGAAAACGTACGACGAAGGATTAAGATGAAGGAGAAAGGTAGAGAAAGGAAAAGAAGTGTTGCGTGTATGGGGATGGAATGTTGCATGTATGGGGATGTATGGGGAAGGGGAGGGATCCTGCAAGGGGCGCTGCTGCGAGGTGTGGAGGAGGGGGAGGGGTGAGGGGATGTCAGATAAAGAGAACAAAAGACGCCCCACGGAGAAATAGAAGAAAGGGCAAAGAGAAAAGTGCAATAGATGTTTTTAGGGATTTGATGCTGGAAAGGTAAGGAAGGGGTAGTTCTTTGGTCTTGGTGGTTGGAACTGGGGAGAGAGAGTGGGAAGGGGGGGTGCTAGATAAACGAAGCAGAAGATATTATACGAAGGAGATAAAGGGAAAAAAAGCATGGAACAAAAACACTGGAATGGGTGTTTGTGTGGTTGGGGCCCCGGATAACATTAGCCTGGGGAGGGGGAAGAGGACGTGTATAGGTATAGGAGTCCATGTTCTATATCAATCAAGGTGGTGGGGAAACGCTTTTAGGGCGTGTTGGTAGGGGGTGAGGGTGGGTTTGGTAGGGAGAGTCGGCATTCTCGGACACCTTGTTTACTGCACGATGCAAAAATGGCAGTGTGAAGAGAACTGATCCTTCGGGATTCCTTCGCCATCCCTGAGGGATCTCTCTCCCGTCGCTCCTGTGCGTATCCTTCGCTTTTTAGTTTTTGTAAAAGAAAACTATTGAGATGGCATTGTCTGTCCGTCCGCACTTTTTCTGTCCGCCCTCAGATCTTAAAAACCACTGAGGCTAGAGGGCTGCAATTTGATATGTTGATCATCCACTCTCCAATCATCAAACATACCAAATTGCAGCCCTCTAGCCACAGTAGTTTTTATTTTATTTATGGTTAAAGCTAGCCATGATCGTGCATCTGGCGCCGCAACAACACAGGCCACCACGGCAGGCTGAGAGTTTCATGGGCCGTGGCTGAGAGTTTCATACAGCATAATACGCTTTGCAGAAAACTCGATTGCGCCGAAGAAACTTCGGCGCATTTGTTACTTCTTTCCTTTGCGTATCCTCCACCTTTCCGTCGTGAGGAGCTGAGGGCCGATTCGGGTTAAGGATTGGTCTCGTGAAAAAATAGATCACCAGCGAGGGAGACATGAATAATTATAAATGACTCATGTAAACTGATATTCTGTTAGCCATGAATCGTGACTGAAAATTATTGTAAGTCTTAAAAATCACAAATTATATTTCTCTGTATAAAATAGAAATTCGTAGCCAAAAAGAAAAATAACAATCAGAGAAAATACAAATGGGCTGTAATAACGCTATAAGGCATTATCCTCCGAAATTTATTTTAATGTGGTCTATGAACTAAGGAAATTCAATATTTGTATTGATATCCATTAGAATTGATTACCTAAATATACTTATATTCTAGACGGACTCTTATTCAGTGGACAGCTTATATTTACTATTATTCCACCGAATCAAAATAAAGTTTAAACTACGACCAACGTTAGTTTGGAAAGGCTGTCGATTTTGGCGATCGGCGGGGGCCTCTGAAAATAGTGAAGCGACCAGGGCAAAATCGTTAGAGTGATGCGTACTGAACCCGAGAGATGGCAGCACGGGTGCCGTGGCGGCTCTGGAGAGAGAGAGAGAGAGAGAGAGAGGCCGCCAGCCAGCTCGTAGGGACAAAGCGCTTGCGAACGTCTCTCGACGTTCTACAACTGGACATTTCGCTCTCCTCATCTACAGACTATTAACAAGCCTCTTGCGAGGAAAAGGAAATAATGTAATTGACTGTACGCCATTCTGGGATGCAATGACGGTGCGTTGTCTTGCAGTGGGTATTTCGAAGGATTTTTCAAGAGTAAAGGGCGGCAGGGTCCACGCGAAATGACAGATACTGCTCTAACGAATTACATTTCTAACGATATTCCGATGAATTACATGTAGCAGATTTTTTTTGTGAATTTTTGCTACTTTTTTTTGCAGCTGAGATATATTGTTCCATACTCAGTGTTATAAATCTAAAAAAAGTCGTATGGCGTTAAAGTTTTCTTGTTGGATTTTAAGGATAGTTGCCAGGCATTATTTATCAAAGAGATAATTTATGTACTAGATACTAGGTAAGTTAGCATATGCACGCATAAACACACGTATATACATACATACATTACATATATAAATATATATAATCACCTTCAGCGCCTCTGCTTCAGTATGTATATATATATATATATATATATATATATATATATATATATATATATATATATATATATATATATATATAATCGCCTTTAGCTCCTCTGCTTCCAGCAACAACAGTAGATACAGCAGTCGATTACACTCATTTTCAAAGATCGACATCACATTCTCATCCCGAGACACTTTGAGAATAATGAAAATGCCTCTTATTGGATATCGGAGCATTTTACTAAAGTCATCATAACGAAGGTAATCATTAGAGTTATCGTCGCTCTCTTTGGCTATCCAGTGCTATCATGACGTCAGCATGTTATTATAAAAATCATTATGGTTTCAATTATACGAATTCAGACTCAGCGGAAGTTCGGTGGACATCCTCGGTGGGGATAATTTCTTGGCTTCCGAGTGAGACCATTTTGGCTTTTTGCGTGGAGGGTAGCACTGGGTTTCGAGGGGTGCTAGCTAGCAATTTGGATGTTGATAGCACCTTGGATGTTGATAGCACCTTGGATGTTGATAGCACCTTGGCTGTTGATAGCCCCTTGGATGTTGATAGTAATTTGGATGTTGATAGCTCTTTGGTACTGGTAGTGTTTTCATAGTGATGTGGACATTGGTGACAAAATCCATGCTAATAAATCTTTGTTATTAAATACTTTCTTTATTTGGGCTACCGATTTATTTTTTTTAGAAATGTAACCGGTTTACGTACTTTTTTTTTTTTTTTAGAAATGTAACCGTGATTATATCCTTTGAAAACCAAATAAATACAAGTGGAAACCATGACTGAAACCTAAGGTAATTGCGTAGATATTACTCTTAACAGCGGGTGAAGGCGACGGTTCCAGAATTCTGAATTAGAAATAAAATGAATTTTGTTTCTTTTTCATTTCCCTCCAGAAAAAATTATGCAGCAGCAAAAGGTTGCAAAAATAACGCAGTAGCAGAAGGTTACTGCTGACAGAATGGCTTTCATTCGGGCAATGAATTTAAAAAAGGACGTTGTGGCGAGTTACAAATTTTTTTACGACGGCGATCCTGATTGTTTTGATGTGTTTTTAATTGGCCGGTTTAGCGAGAGATAAAAATGTCTGACTTTAACTGCCCATGAAATCAAGAAAGGCCCACAGGGAGGAAAGCTGCTCCTGATGCTTCTCTCGTAGGTTTGTGTCTGTCTTATTCTCTTCATTCTTCCTATTGCTTCTTTTCCTCTTACCGGATTTCGGTTTAAATTTGTTTAATCTCCTGTCATAACCTCTTGTATTTTTTTTCTGTTCTTACTCTCCTTCCTTCCTTTCTACTTGCTATTCTCCCCCGCCCTCCCCCCACTCTATTCTCCCCGCCCCCTTCCAACACCCCCCTCATCCTCCTCTAACCCTCGTTGATTTTACTTTCATAAATATCTACTTCCTTTTCCCCTGCACTAAGTGGCTCTTCAGTATCATTTATTTATAAGTAAAAAGCTTAACCACCTCATTTACGTTCACCTCGCCTTTTCTTTGAACACATGAAAAGGGATAATTCTCCACTAAGTGGTCGCCATGTTGTCTTTTCTTTGTTACACATCAAGTGTAGTGGGGTTAATATCTCGTTTCAGTCTTTCATTATTATTTTTATTGTCCAGAATGAACATACTCTCTTATCGAACAAGCCGTAAAGTTCATGAACTTATAAGCTATATTTATTATTATTATTATTATTATTATTATTATTATTATTATTATTATTATTATTATTATTATTATTATAGACCATAATATATTACTAAGGAAGAAACTACAGCAGTCATGACCAAGCTAAATAAGCTTTTACACGCTATTATTTGATATTTTTTCGTTTTGTATCTTTGCAGGTGTTACATTTTCACAGCTCCTTTGTCGTATATTTTTTCGTAGCTTCTGTGATTTGACGGGTTTTAACCACAACAGATGTTTCCTCTGGAATACATCAGTAATATTATTGCTATAGCTATATTCTCATAAACACCTTACTTCCTGTTTAATTTTCATATACGTCAAGATGTACACGCATATATGCGCACACGCACAATCACACACCACACATATATTTATATATATATACATATATATATATATATATATATATATATATATATATATATATATATATATATATATTATATTTTTATATTTATACACATACGTAATATATATAATGTATGTTTGCGTGTTTATACAGAGAGAGAGAGGAGAGAGAATGCACTGAAGGAAATATATTTCTTTATAACTATGATCGCAAAAAATATTTCCTAATAACATATCAATAGTATGGATAATTACATGCAGACAGCAGCATCTTTTAGCTGTTTTCATTGCTGACATTTTCACCCTTTAAAATAACCCTCTCCGTAAAAGTTGGTCTTCCCACTGCTCTACATCAGTCATTAAAAAAAAAAAAACTTCATCCTGCTTACTGTTTGGCAGTATCTGTCCACCATCAAGAAAAAAAAAAGTTTCGAAACATCTATCATACGGAATGAGCACAGCTGTTATTCTCAGCCAGTCACCTGTATAATCCTTCATCATTCATTTCGTGCAATGCACGTGTTGCAGTCAGTGCCAGAGAAATATTCGAAAATTAGGACCCATGAAAAAAAAAACCTCTCGTTATTTTCCTCGTCTTCTCTTCGTGGCTTAGGATCGTATAAGTTCGTGCCCTTTTGTCTTTAACGTTAAACCAGAGAAATTCGAGAAACAAATGCTCTTGCAAAACCGCAGGCGGCTGTAAACAGTCTTGTACATTCATGAAAAACAAGAGTGAAAGAAGGGGGTGGGGGCGCCAGGGGTGGTGGGATGGAATGGGCAGAAGCTTGGTTGAGGGCGGGGGGCAGGGGAAGGCCGTGGCATGGCGTGCTGGGGTGTAGATGGGGAGAGGTAAGTAATGGACCCCATAAATAAGACTCATTATAATCAAAGTAATTAGCATTAATGCAGTGAATGAAGGATTCGGCTATTAATTAACTATATGTGCCATTTTACTATTAACTGGCTTATTCTAATGCATGACCTCTAAAAAAAAAAAGTCTGCAGCCACAAACCTTCTCCCTCCCCCTAATTGTTAATTGGCGTTAGTTACATCATCACTGCTAATTGAGGTGCTTTGGACTTCTGCCTTTTTATCTAATCAGCGATCCACATCTGACTCCTTGGTAAAACACTAGAAAACAACACCCTCATGGCCTCCATAAACACTGCGAATGGCCTCGTTTTATGGCGAGCTTTACAGAGGTAGGTAGTTAACTTCTAAACTTCATTCTTTTTCCTCTTGTTTCGCTTTTACCTTCTCCGGGACTTCCACCTTCATTCACCCCCTCCCCTCCCCTCCCCTCCACCCCTACCCAACCCACCCCACCCCCCACCAACTGACCCCGTTCTTTCTTCATTGCCTTTAATCTGTATTTGGGTATTTAATGTGGTCACCATTTGGATTCTTTTGATAATATTTTCCCCCCTTCATATTCTAATTATAATGTCAGCGATTTATCACTTCGCTCTTTCTCTCTCCATTCTTCTCCCTTTCCCTTTCCTTTATCCATTTTCTTAATTACTTTGTTAATTCCCTTATCTTCACTCTTTAATTATATTTGTTGCCTGCAAATCTTTCATAGTTTCCTCTTCCCTTCCCGCTCCCTAATACCGCAAGTGTTTTACTGCACCTTCCCTCTCCATCGTCATTGCGAGCAGCTCATTTGGCATAAAAAAAAGATTCCATCAGTGGTTCCTTGATGTTAAAAATGCTCGCGTAGTACTAAAAATGAAAGAAAATAGCGAATGGAAGGAAAAAGGCAAATAATCTATCGAAGACCACCAACCTTGCAGTCCCAATTTGTCCCGGGACTTGAGGATACGTCGAATTGCAATCGGGACTTAATGTGTATGATTAACTCGGGCGAATGTGTTGATGATTGCATGAGTGTAGAAGGTTGATGGGCCTTTATTATAGAGTGCTCGGCGAAGGTGGCCGGCCTCGTGATTCATGGCGCGGACCACCTTATATCATAGCCCTGCTCCGGGTACGCTATATCATGCTCAGACCTTTTCTATACCGCTACGGTTTAATGCTATTTTCGCACCAAAGTAGTGGTGTATTTTGGGGGTTCATTTTCTCGGCCTGGGGAGTAGTTTTTCTTTAAAATTGGAATAGAATTTTCTCTTTCATGAGCTTATTTGATAAATTTTCCGCGTGTTTACAGAGCATCATTTTATGCAGGGAGAATTTATCGTCGCTTTTTCTTTACAAATTTCATTTCGTAGTCTCAGTTTCTTCTTTTCTCAAGAACCAGACAACGCGAAAGATACTTTATTAGCTGGGTCAACTTTATTCCGGGAAATTTGCCCAGATAATTTGCGTTTCCGTAACTTTTCGTCCAAAAACAACCCTGTGTGTGTCTGGAACTTATTACGGAGAGGCATAACGCTTTAACCACGGAACTCCAGATTGTATCGTTGCTTTTTGATCAAATCTTCCGAGATGGCGCCTAGAATCACGACTCTTTCGTATCTTTGCATCTTTAATGAAATTTCCGAGACTGCGCAAAGAATCACATTGGTTCTGATACCTGGCCTTTTAATGGAATCTGATGAGATTGCGCGAAAGAATCACTGTTTCTTCCACCCCTAAGTGTCTATGATTCTCTCTCCTTTAGACGTTCGTTTTAAGAGCTGGTTATTTTTGTTGTGACCGTTAATTCATAATCTTAATATAATTACGTGGTGATGGGTGTAATATTGCTTTTATCAGTAATCGGCTCCATCAGCTCTTACATCCAGAGCTGCAATGAAAAAAACGATTTCATTGTTACAGCTTATCAGCTTTATCGCGCCATCTCGTAGGTTTAATATCAGCAGATCTTCACGGGTTAATGTAAATGTTTCATATGTTACGCCGGCCTGTCATAATGGTTGCAATTGCCGAGTGCAATTAGAATAATCTGGGTTCCCCATCAGTACTTTATGCCTTATCTGATGCGTCACTATTATGTATACCTCCCTTTTAATCCAGTTTCCTAGGGAGAGGATGATTAATAAGAGATTAAATTCATTTTGTTACCTCCGGCGCTCGCTCGCTCGCTCGTACAAGCGGCCCTCAGAACCTTCTTGTAAAGTCTCCAGCTCGTTTTATAAAGACAGTTCATATCTCGCTTTAGTTGAAGCCCTCGTCGTTTCGAGAGATCTTATTATCTGGATTTGCTTCAACCATCGGTGACACTTAGCATCAGTCTTTAGCTTTTTCTTTTTCTTCTTTTTCAGGCTAGTTCCTCATTGGACGGGTTGGTATCGTTCTCGGATAGCACTGTGCTGGGCCCGCGTTCGATTCTCCCGACCGGCCAATGAAGAATTAGAGAAATCTATTTCTGGCGATAGAAATTCGTTTCTCGGTATAATGTGGTTCGGATTCCACAATAAGCTGTAGGTCCCGTTGCTAGGTAACCAATTGGTTCTTAGCCACGTAAAATAAACCTAATCCTTCGTGCCAACCCTAGGAGAGCTGTTAATCAGCTCAGTGGTCTGGTTAAACTAAGGTATACTTACCTTGAACTAATCTTTTTCAGGGATCTCGGGGGCTTTAAGATACTTAAATTCACAACTGCTTTCATAGTATAATAACAGACTAAAATACACAATTGTTTGCATAGTATATTAAGAGACTAAAATACACAGTTGTTTACATAGTATATTAAGAGACTAAAAGACACAATTGTTTACAAGGTATATTATCAGACTATATATAAGGCTTTGGTGTGACCGCATTCATCTGATACTGTGTAAGATTTCCGCATGAAGTGAAATACCTAAAGGTCACTAGTTAGTAACGGTAATTCACCATATGCCGGAAGGCATTTTCGGAAATCCAGGTGTTGTTTGAAATCCTGTGTTACATCCCTCTGTATCACGGAGTGTTTGTGTGGGTGTCCATGTGTGTATGTGCGTATGTATGTCTTATGCCCAGCCAACACCGCAGAATACGCTAGTGAAAATGTCGTAGGAACCGGGAGCAATTAACGGAGGCATAAATAAACTTCAAATTATAATTACTTTCACGGATTTATGACTCTTGCCTGTTAAGTGATGCAATGCCACCGAGATTACCCGCAATAAACATACATATTTATAGGCGGAACCGACGGAATGGTCTCCGTCTGAGAGCCAGTTTCTCCCCGAAATGTACTTATTCAAGCGCTTTGTTTTAACAGGCGCTGTTTAATCATACTGGCTTTCTTTTCAAAGGCGACGAATTATGACATTTGCAGTGTCGTAATTTCTTGGGGTAATTATCTTAGCCGTTATATTTTGTTCTTTATTAATCGAGATGAATGTCGCCTCGAGGTTTTGCTAATTGGGTAAACAATAATTCCATGAATCACTGTCTTGGTGCTTTAGCTGTTTGTTTGCGAAATATTAAGAAAAATGAGTCATAAAATAACACGTCTTTGCTCGGCCGTAAAATGGAAGACTAGGAAGATTGATTCATAACGTGATTTCGTAACTCTCAAAAAATGGAATATTACATTGATTACATTTTCAGATGTTAATTGCCTATTTTTTTAATGTGTAATACAAAAATAAAATGATAATCTCAGCTAGATTTTCAGGCATATGAACTGTGCCATAAAATATTTGAATAACGCAGTCGTATATTAATCTTAGAAATGGAAAAGAAATTAGATTCTGTGAGGCATATATTGATGATGGGTCTACCCAGGGCAGAAGTAATATGAGGGGAAACACTAAATTACGAATAACGAGATAATAACGCAGCATAATAATGCGCCCTTGTAATTAGCCACCTCCTCAAGAACCGCAGGTGAGAAACATCGAATAATGAAGAAATATGTCCCATGAGAATGTAATTTTCAAAACTTAATCTGTCAATAAACCATAATAAATCAACCACGGACAACCCTTAATTGAATTTCTGCGGTAAATCATTTGTCCGTTCCTTTATTTGTTTGGCCATTTGTCAATTTTTATTTGTTATTTTTACCTGTACTTCAGCTGCAGTTCTTGTCTCTTCTTTTTGTTTCCCCCCCCCCCTTTTATCACAGTATGAATCGTGTTCGGCATGTTAGTGGGGGCCATCTTGGCTCGCCCCTTATGAATATGTGCCCATTAAAAACGATGATAAATAATAGAGGACAACGGCCCTCGTATGATAATGAAGAGCGTGAAGGATTTACAACGGGTGTGATTACGAAGTAAAGGAAAACCACCAATTAATTACCGCCGGTAACGCGAGGTGGAAAGGCGGAGGGAAATATCCGATACCGCGATGAGAAGGGAACCTCGGCGCTTCTGATTGATGGCGGAGGAAACAAGGCGACGCTCCGTATCTGCATTCAAGAACTGATCCTTACAGTTGTCTTATTAGAGACGGGACGTCGAGTGAAAAAAACGGACGATGAGTGGTTCACGACACTGGCTGATGTAGAACGTTGGATGATATCGGGCTCGGGATGACGGTGTATGATGATTATAGGACACTGAGTGATATAAGCTTTTAGTTGATAAAAGATCCTAGATGATGGAGAATGATAAAGGTAACTTGCAAGATAGATTACTTCGGATGACACAGGCATTGGCAAACACACTCTTTCATTACCTTTGAAAGGTAGCCAGACTCAGACCGATCATTCACAACCGCATACCGATCTGCATGATGAGTCCACTGTGAAGTTCGATTTGGGTGTTTACTCATGCATGAAAACGTCTTGCTTACTCGAAATGAACAAACAAGAGACGCTTCCTCTGTACACTCACTCGCGCAAGAAGTGAAACCGTATTGAGCGTAGAAATATAGATTCGGCGAATGTCAATAAGAGTGTTGTGTGTTTAGAAACGAGATATAAAAAAGGGACCCCTTTTGATATACTGCCATGATGGATTATACCCATCGTAGGGTGCATGTGGTGATTTTTCTCTTGGATGAGCCATTCCCATGGGGACACCCATTAACCGAGTGTGAGGAGGAGGACGCGTACTGAAATGACAGCTGAGCAGTTGTCATAAAACCACGTTCTCTCTTTATCATCACTGCACACGGACGGTAAATTAGCTTTTGGGTATTGTATGATACGTAGGATTCAAGCATTTAAGATACCAGAGCTTACGGAGTAGTTAAGAAAGAACTGTTTATATTCAAGAAGCCACACTTACAAATAGCAGCCGATAAAACATCTACACGAAAACATTCCACGTCGTTTCAAGTTGCTGTTTCTTTCTTCCCCCTTTCCAAAAGATAATACATAAATAAAAATGTTTTCTCCTTTTTCGTGATGCTTCCAGCGAAGTAAAGTGTTTTCTGCAATAGAATACACATTGGGAACAATTCCACTTTTCGTAGTGCAGCGTCACTTTCACTTAAAGAAAGAATGGCCCCTTCATTTTCAGGATGCATTTGATGCGAAGTGAAATTTTGATAAGAACGTGAGAGTGTATTCTGTGTGCTCCGTGCTGATGACAGCGCGGGAGACAAAGGGGTTCCAAATTGATCTTGATGTCATAGCTAATTCAATGACTGCTATAAATCACTTGGGTAGAAACGGGGGGTTGGGAAGGAGAGAGAGAGAGAGAGAGAGAGAGAGAGAGAGAGAGAGAGAGAGAGAGAGAGAGAGAAGGTGGTTAAGAAGTGATAGGTAGAAGACAGGGTTGAAAAGGATAAGGAAGGGAAGAGAGAGAGACAGACAGACAGACAGACAGACAGACAGACAGAGAGGGTGGTGGAGAAGTTAAGATAGAAGAAGGGGTTAAGGAGTTAGAGAGAGAGAGAGAGAGAGAGAGAGAGAGAGAGGCGGTTAAGTGCGAGGTAGAAGGGGTTAAGAGAGAGAGAGGTGGTTAAAAAGTGAGAGAGAGAGAGAGAGAGAGAGAGAGAGAGAGAGAAATAATGACATGCAAAGAAGAAATAGTTAAAGTCTTTAAGCAGAGAAAGGAAGACCGGGTAAGGGGCGGTTGATTAAATAAAAAAATAAAAGAGTCTCCCATAGCAGAGAGAGAGAGAGAGAGAGAGAGAGAGAGAGAGAGAGAGAGAGAGAGCAGGGGTCAGCTAAGTCAAATCCCATCACATTCCTTTGCAGTATATAAAGGAACTGGTTTGGAAATAGTCGCGCTTGGGTTTTATTCAGTCGGCGATGACTTCCTAAGAAAAATAAATAAAGGAGATTCAAATATTACGTAGGTTAATCCCTCCGCTTTAAAATGCACTTATATTGTATCTTTATTAGTGTACTTAGATGGTTACATAATAATAATAATAATAATAATAATAATAATAATAAATAATAATAATAATAATGATGATAATCATAATAATAATAATAATAATAATAATAATAATAATAATAATAATAATAATGTAAATGATGGTCAAAAATGGCTCTGAACTGGAAGTCTCATCCTCTAATACTACTACTACGCAATGTTATTATTATTATTATTATTATTATTATTATTATTATTATTATTATTATTATTATTATTATTATTATTACTGAAGCAGAAATCTGTGGAATCACCTTGTGACAAATCCATTTAGCCACACCTGTGCAATATGACGTCCAGTGTTATGGCTGCACTTGGGAAACGCATTGTTTGCCTTTCAAACCTGCTATTGGGTCGTGAGCCATCAATATTTCAAGTTTGAAAATACGTCTTATTGCGAAGTGAAGTCATTATCCAAATGGTTTTCATTCTGTCGGACGCGAGTCATCAAATGCATCTTAATGTTTTATATTCCTGTTTATGTTCATACGTTTGTGCGTTTGTTGATGACTATATATATATATATATATATATATATATATATATATATATATATATATATATATATATATATATATATATATACAGTACATATATATATGTGTGTATGTATATATATACATACATACATACCTGCATACATACATATATACTTACATTCATACATATGTGTGTGGATGCAAGTATGTATGTGTATATGTATGTATGTATGCTTGTTCGTGCGTGGTATAATAACTTTTTTTCTTGTCATTTTGAAGCTTTCACTTTACCGGTTATCGTTTTTCACATCATATCAGCATTTTAATGTATGGTAGATTGTTTTGCAAGGTAATGGCCTTTTGGACACTTTGAATAATAATAAATAACTTAGCATTATCATCCGTTGCGAATTCTCGCATGGAAAGCAATAACAATTGGTGTATATATATTTCATCTCCATTCTTCTACATCGTTATGACGCGCTGCCGTGATTAACTGCAAAAATTGTTAACTGCTTTATAGCTTTGCAGGAACGGCTCTGTCAGTGCTGTTATGTTATGTTATGTTAATGTTCACATTCCCCGGGAGCATTTGTAATCCACATTCATTTGCTTTTAGTTGCTTCTGCTCGGTTTGTCGATGGGTGGAAATCCGCAGCGATAAATTGAAGTGTCATGCTGTTGACATCGTTTTTATTTCAAGCGTTATTGGGGAGGTTGTTGTCTACAACTGGAAGCTCTTGGGTAATGGATAACTCTTTGTAAAGAATACACTCTGCAGCATTATTCGTTTGAATCGGTTTATGAATTTATTATTGGTGGACATACCGTAGGGATGGACAAAATTCTTAAGTCACCCAAACGAAGATTGTGTACCTTAGTTTAATATGAATGATATTTTTCTTTCGTATAATCTTTCTTATTTACAGTCCCATCTGTTTTCTGTTTTCCCAGGTTCTTTATATACAGTCCTTTATATAGAAAGGCATATATTGTATGTATGTATATGTATATGTATATATATATATATGTGTGTGTGTGTGTGTGTATACAGTATATGCGTATGTGTACATACATACATTTGTACTATATATGCATAAATATGTATAATATATTATATATATATATATATATATATATATATATATATATATATATATATATATATATATATATATATATATATATATATATATATATATATATAGTGTATATATGTGTATATATATTACCTCATTCATGCCATGTATCTGGTCTGCCTGACCCTTTCTTTCCTCTGAAAAACATACGTTTTTCGTTCACATTATGTCCTACATTTTTTTTCCACACGACCAAACAGTTTCAAAACACACCGATCCACCATTTCTCCCGTGCTAACCTTTTTACGACTTCTACGCATCCTCGCATTTCTCACCCTTTCTACTCTTAGTTTTTGTAGTGTGATGGCTGGCTTGTAAGACTCCCAAGAGTTAATAATCATAACAATAGAGAGTAAATCATTTGCCAATTACTGGATACTAATTATCATTTCCATTCAAATGTCTAAGCGTATTATAGGCCTCTTTCTTAATTTTCATATGAACATATTTCAAAGGGAATTCCATTCTAGAAAGCCTTATAGTGTGTGTGGTGGAGGGGGGAAGCCAGAATGTCCATTCCCCCTCCCCCCCCCCTACTTGCAGACACTCGTTTTCTCATGTATTCTTTACACCTCCAAATCATTAACCCAGACCATTTTTCATACCTGCTCTTCTTATATGCTGCGTCTAATTCCTTCTACTCGGTACTCGGACCCACATGTCTTAACTACAGTACATTCATAGCTACTTTTTACCCTTATATTCCAACCTCACTTCTATCTCCCACAACTATTCTCTTCAACCAAATAATGATCCCATAATAACAGTTCGTGTAGCCACAGTTCTTCTTATCTATCTGTCTATCTATCTATCTATCTATCTATCTATGTCTGTATGTATATATATATATATATATATATATATATATATATATATGTATATATATATATACAGTATATATAATTATATATATATATAATGTATATATACTCACTGTACGTATGTATATGTATGTAGTAAAAATAATTACACATGCTCATATTAACAAAACAAAACAGTGGCGTCGTATATTTTACAAGCGACCTCTACCTCCTGGAATGACTAATATGTACAAACAGGTAATTTTTATAATAATTTCAGGATGTGGTCGATTAAGTCACGTCCAAAACTTACATTTAATTTCTTTTTCTAGCATCTTTCGTCTCGAAGATCAAAACAATGAATATCATTATGCTTATATTGGATGATGCTTAAACTCTCTTGAACACAGCTGTTTACAGACCGATAATAAATAAAAAGTGGAGACTAGAAGAGCGGAAAAGAGTCACGAACTTTTCTTCTTTTCAAGTAACATAAGTGGTTCATGGAAAAGTGATTACACTCCCTAATAGTCGCCTTTCTAAGCAGCCGACTATTAAGACTGATGGCGATGTAGCTTGAACGCCAACCAGGCAATCCACCTTACTCGAACCCATTTTACCACCCCCTCCCCTCTCCCCCGCCTCCCCTTCCCCCAGAAGCTGTTATGTTGTACCCTCATTTTCCCCCGAAAACTGTCATCGCTTACATGGAAGGCAGAGCCTCGCACAGTGACAAACGAGCGAGGGTCGGTCGTTCGTTCGTAATCGCCGGCGCTCGTTACCGACTGTGATCCGGCCAATAGTCTAATGAGCAGAAGCATACAATTAGAAGCAGTTAACAAGGCGTTTTCCGTCACCCCCGCTCTGCCACGGCTTTTTTTTTTTTTCTCTCTCTCTCTCTTGTTTTTATATATACATTTTTTCTCTCTCTTCCTGACCGGACGCAGAGATGCAGAGTGTTATTAGAGAGTTATTAGAGAAGGGCTTTTATTAGAAGCAGTCTTGTGGCTCCGGCTTTTATTTCCGTCGTAACTCACTCCTCCTCCTTCCCCCCCCCCAACCCCCGCCTCGTCCCCTCCCCCGGTTAATAGGCCGTCCCCTTCCCCTCGGGTGGTCTCCTGTGGATACCGGCCGGTAATGCTAGTTGAGATATAGTCATGAAAACGCGATGCAAATTGAAAAGTCTCGCACCGATGGAATGCCATTTCGCACACACTTCTGCCTCTCCTTTCATGGGCTGTCAATGTTTTAACACTTTTTCCAAGTTCCGCAAAGTTTTTTTTTTATTCTCTCTCTCTTTTATTAAGAAAATATACACTTACATTTCTTACAATTTGTAATATTGTATATACGTCATAATATATTTACAAAAGTAAATTTAGTAACTGAAGTATATTCACTACATTACAAATTTTTTTCTATTTATTTAGAAGAAGACTTTTTATTTATTTGTAATTTAGGTTTTCGCACTTATTGACTGAGTCGCTAACTTGGCTATATTATAAAAAAAAATGTAATTGTTGCTATATCATGATAATGAATCCTTATTGACTTACATTAGGAGAAGATTTTTTTGTTTATTTTTTAATTTTCAGAATTTTCCACTTGATCATCGACTGAATCGCTTACTTAATTATATGATAAAAAATATATATAATTGCTGCTATGTCATGATATTGAATCCTTATTGGCTGACATTAGGAGAAGACTTTATTTATTGTTTTTTTTTATTTTTAGATTTTTCCACTTGATTATCGACTGAATCGCCTACTTGGTTATATGATAAAGAAAAATATAATTGCTGCTCTGTCATGATATTGAATTCTTATTGACTCACGTAAAGTAATTTTTTATGCAGTTAGAAATAGTGTTGCTCCGTCTTGACCTCATGAAGATATTGGTATAGTCAAATCGCTGCATAACGAAGTTTGTGTATTTATTCATTTAATAGTTTATTACTTTTGAGTTTCATGTTTTTGATTTAGTGGCATGACGTTGATTAATTGTAATGGCCATCGTGTAATGGGTTCGAAATGTAAGCAGAATGCAACTTAATTATGAAATAGGATTTACTGAACCAATTAATTGCTGCCGTCCCTTGCGTTTTCTTTATTACACAGGACGTGTGTACTTAGTGTACAGAGAAAGAGTTGGAAAATAACGATAACTATGGCATCGTCCATCCACTGAATACTTAAAAAAATGTAAGAGAGAGAGAGAGAGAGAGAGAGAGAGAGAGAGAGAGAGACACACAAGTGTTACCTTTCTCACAGTCGGTATAACCAGGTAATTGTTGCAGCTGATTACGGAAATTGAGAAGAGGGGCGGAGAGGCCGTAAACAGCATTAATTCGGGGTTTAAAACACACCTTACATACCAATAATGATTATTTTATAGGGCAGTCATATAGCACACTTATAATTAATATGCCCTGTTGATATGCTTGGGTGGGTAATGCGCTGTTGTACAAGAATTAAGCAAAATTGTGAATTTGTTACGCAGGTGTGCACAGATTCCATGGAAAGGTAATGAATAATTTAAAAAATGTAAATGTATTACGTTAATGAACTTACAGATCAGTTGCTTTGGAGTGTACTCAGAAAAGACAGAAATTTTAATGCAAAAAATACAAACCTTTTGCTAAAGTGTTCACATAAATTCAAGTAGTTACCTAAAGAAGAGAGAAAAAATAACAAATGCAGAGTAACACTGACGAAATCCCCCGCACGCAATTAAAAAAAATTGGCCAAGGTAAAGAAACGGAAATATAAGCCACTGACGTAGCAGAATTCTCACGAATTCAATTCGTCATTTTCTTTTCACTGCTCAGTGATTTCTTGCAAGAGCCCTGAAAAATGGATACCCGTAATTGTCGTGTAGGGGAAGAGCAACATTATTCAGCCATAAAATGCGAAAGGAATTGCATCAAAGTTTCAAGAGAAAATTGGTGGGGGTCGAGCGAAGAATCAATGGCGTAAAGTTTTTTCGCTTCTCCTTTTATGTTTTGTCTTGTTATTAATGACGTCATTGAATGGATGATGAGTACGGAGGATACCTTAGAGGCAGGAGTCATTTTTCCCTTCTTTATGTATGACCTATAAGGAGTGTTTTTATTATTATTATTTTTTCTGTATGACCTATAAGGAGTGTTTTTATTATTATTATTTTTTTTGTTATTATTATTATTATTATTATTATTATTATTATTATTATTATTATTATTATTATTATTATTATTTGTATGACCTATAAGGGGTGTTTTTATTATTATTATTTTTTTTTAATTCCGTAGGATTAATATTTCCTCTTTTTTTTCTCTGTTTATTTTTGATATCTTGGATAACGAGCATATGGATGGTAAGAAATTCACTGTCGTGATTAAATTGTTATCGATTAAAAATTCACTATTATATCAAATATTGCAATTTATTGACATAAGTGAGGATTTTTAATGTATAAGCATATGAATTTTCATTACTTACGAAGTCGGGAACTGTTTTGCTTTTTCTTGCCATCTGTGAAAGGTCTGAGTAAAATATATTCCATCTTTTTTTTATTATTCGTTAAATTAGGATCTAGGATGTATTTATGTGACTGTTGGGAGCTATATATGCAAGACCATGTCACACGATTATAGTGATATGTATTGTCATTGTCAGCGTTCTTATTAAAGACGAAATGCTATTTACCCCCGTGTACACGAAAGACCTTATAAGAACACTAAAAGATTTTGTACGCAAAGACCGATGGGACTGGCCACCTAATGTTCTTACATAGTACAGACCTGAATGAAAATGAAAAGAAAGAAATAAAAAGTGCCGCCTCTCAAAAGAGGGAAGGTTGCAAGAAACGAAGGAACACATGAATAATTTTAAAATGTTTTGATAACACCAAGTCTCTCCAAATCGACCAAAGCCTGAAGGAAGAGGCTGGAACGCCGCTTAAAAATATGATGATTTAAAATATATTGTACAGTAACAATACCAAGAAAATTTTACTGCGATTTAATGCCACCATTACGATGATTCGATCTCCCGATCGATTCATATCTATATTTGAAAGAGTGACATTTGTTCAAGAGTGAAATAGAGATAATTGAAAGGAGGGGAGGAGTCCCCTAGAGAGTGCCAACTGGGAGACTCGGAGAGGGACGGTAATCGACCCTTTTTCCTCTTCTTCTTTTTTTCTTTCCTTTTTAATATGGGTAAAGGATATCTTTTGGTAGTGAGGGAATCATAGGGAGTCTCTCTCTATCTCTTTTCCTCTCTCTCTCTCTAATTTATTTCTGGTGATAGAAATTCATTTCTCGTCATAATGTGGTTTGGATTCCACAATAAGCTGTAGGTCCCGTTGCTAGGTAACCAGTTGGTTCTTAGGCTACGTAAAATTAATCTAATCCTTCGGGCCAGCCCTAGGAGAGCTGTTAACCAGCTCAGTGGTCTGGCTAAACTAAGATATACTTAACTTTTCTCTCTCTCCAGTGATATAATGCAGGGAAGGGCCGTTAACAGGGCAGTTTTACTCATTTTCGCGTTGTCTGAATGACTTTGTAACGTGCGTGAAAACTGCCTGACTTGCGTGAACCAAAACAAATAATTTTGAGTAAATAGATATACAGTATAAGCGGAATGCACCACATGTTTTACCGTGATCCACCAGCGCATGGAACCCCGCTAAGCAGGCGTTTACGTTTGTTTGCACGTAAAAAGCTCTGTGATTACTGCGAAAGATTTTTTCTTCCCGCGTCCACTTTGAAGAAGAATTTATTCTTCCCAGAGGCCCCGTGTTCTTTAGCGAATGCAGACAAGCCTTACGAGCTCCTAACATGATAAAGTGCACGGCAGCATCGATCAACCTCCCTCGGAACGTTTTCTCTCGGAATTACACTCGGAAAATATTTATGTATCGGAGCAAAACTTGATCTGCTCTTTCGTAAGACATACGAGCAGGGGCTGATGGAAATTCGATAGCACTAACTGTTTGTTAGAACACTTCCTCCTTTTATCGGAGGCACGGAAAAACTCTTTGTGCTTGTCGTTCTTGGGGGATGTTGTGTTTGGTGGGGGGTGGGGTTAGCCAGAGTAGGGTGCCTGTATTTTGCTTGAATTATGGCTGTGGTATTAGAGTCGTCAATACCTAATGGTTTGGATACATCAAGTGGCAATGCCGTCTTAATGATTTGCATGATGGTAACACCGCCCTATTATTATTATTATTATTATTATTATTATTATTATTATTATTATTATTATTATTATTATTATTATTATTGTCTTTTCTATTTTCCCTATAATTCATAATAAAAATAGAAAAGACGCTGTATAAGATAAATTCGTGTAATACAGCCATCCTTTTTAATAAGACCTGTTTAAAAGAAGGTCTGCTCCCTTCATATTATTATTATTATTATTAATATTATTACTATTATTATTAAATTCTCGGTATTATTTCACGACTTCGACTCGATGAGAACGGCTTTTAAAGATGAAACTGAGTACTCCTTAAAATCAGGCTGGAAGTTCATTTTTAAGAAATTTATTAATTACCACTCCTTCACACCCCATAAAAGAGTTCATAACCTTAAAATTACACCTTCAGTCAAAACAGGCACCCTTCTTGGGCTCATTTACCAGATTAATAATTTTGTATCTGCCTTGGAGTTCCTATTCATCAACATCGCAATCCCTTTTGGTAAAAAAAATAAAGCAGCAGATGTGTCTGCTCCAGTTACTATCGTCAAGGCTTATTTCACATTTTTTTCCTTCTTTGATGTCTTACTGATAAGCCTTTTTACCTCGGCTAGACAGTTCACCCTAAATAGCAGCATCCTCACCTGGTCCAGATAGGGAAGAGCATGTCTCTTCAGGAACACAGAAGAGGTTAGGAAATCCGAGGATGTTGAATAGAATGACAAATACTTATGTAATTTTGGGTGCATGTAGACGGCGTATGTTATGAGTGTAGTGTCAATGGGCATCAAGTATTAAGACATTACGTTGATATATATGATAATTGTCTTGTGTACAGCTGTGACATTTTGAATAAGTATACTGATAATTCATGTCTCCATAGTGCTATAAGAAAGTGAATGCCACATGTACATCTTGCTACGCGTGAAACATCTCATGTATTTTTCTCTGTAAATAAAGATCATATATAATTGTTGATAAGTATCCGTGCATCGGGTGTCAAACACGGAAACTGATTTTACCCATTTTTGCATCATTTTGTCACGCCACAAAATACCTTGAACTCTACTTACCTTTATTTATCCCCTCTTGACGATTATCGACAAATCAGCCGCACCGTTATCTAAACAGCAATATTTCAGACCTAATACATTAAGATTTGTTTACAGTTCCTCATCGGATATTGAATAATGATAATGGGATTAACGATAAAAGCGTTATGCTTCGTCGTTGAGCTTTTGTTACCACAGTCTCCGATTAACGCCGCCTCTGCTGCCGCGACTTTGCTGAATGGGGTGGGATACGAATTGATAAGCTCTGCATTTCGGGAATTATAAGGCATTTGTGGTCTTGTCTAGGTTACAACAAATTGTTTTTTTTTTTTGCGCAATGTTAACAATATTTTTAACACTGAAATAGAAAGAAAACGTAAAAATAAAATCTATATAGAAATAATTTCACTCTATAAAAACGCGACAGATAAAACAGAGTATAATGTAAAAACAGAAGTTATATATACATGGATACACGAGAGAGAGAGAGAGAGAGAGAGAGAGAGAGAGAGAGCTATCGCTTATCCCGGGACGCAACGACGTTAGTACCGACAGCTAATCAACTAATTGGCCCAAATGGATCGATGGTGATTAAAATCGGCCAATTTCAATACCCATTAAGGGCTTGTCAGTTCACAATCTGATTTGTGGAAAGGGGGGGAGTTGGGGGGACTGGGTGAACCAATTACGGACTTGTGAGAGAGGACTTTTTAGCACAATCATCAGGGTAACGACCAGGATTCTTGTTTTTGGAATTAGAAATGAATCGGTCGCATCCCGAAATGCAAGTTGCACGGGGGGTGGGGGGCTGTATCTCGAACTCCCTTCCCACCAACCCCGTGATTCCTCTCTCTCTCTCTCTCTCTCTCTCTCTCTCTCTCTCTCTCTCTCTCTCTCTCTCTCTCACCATTTCCATGTTCCCATCTCTCCTTGATTGCTTTGTGTTTTGTAGACAAAGTTTTTGGGAGGGAAAGTTCTAGTAAGAACACCAGTGTAGACCAACACATATTCAAATGTATTGATTTATGAGTACTACTACTACTACTACTACTACTACTATTGCTTTGTTCAGCTAGGAGCCGTTTTCCCTTTGAAAAGGTGTGATTATGGGATGGGACTGCGGGACTTTAACCCCTTCCTGTTCTCGTCCTGACGAAAAGTTCTCTAGCTCATGGGAAATATTCGAGTCCTGTAAATAGGTTTTCTAGTCACCATGCTTATTATTTTTATTGTTATTGTTTAGATTATTGCTGTTTATGAGAAACTTTTTTTTTGTTCATAACGCATTGGCACATCAAGTAAAGTGGACTTCCCCCTCTAAAGAGGAGTCCTGCTACTAAAATAAGATGAATAATTTCTCTCTCTCTCTCTCTCTCTCTCTCTCTCTCTCTCTCTCTCTCTCTCTCTCTCTCTCTCTCTCTCTCTCTCTCTCTCTCTCTCTCTCGTGAATGAATAACTAAATAAACTGCCGTCGTGAATGAATATGTAAACTCTGAATTAATTTTTAGGCATCCTGTGAATGAGTTGATAAAATTCTCTCTCTTAATCAAATTAACGAAGCTATCTTCAGTACCAAAGAATGAATGAAATTCTCGCCCTTCAATAAATGTGAATGAATTTCTCTCTCTCTCTCTCTCTCTCTCTCTCTCTCTCTCTCTCTCTCTCTCTCTCTCTCTCTCTGAAACTAATCACCAGAGGAACGAAGGAGAGGAGAAGACGGGACCGACGGTGCAAAACCCAGCACGGGACGAGGCGGCAGTTGACAACCGCAAGTAAATTCTCCATTTATTCGGGCCCCATTAACGGAACGGTCAAGTGTTGGGTCAAAACGAATGGAGGAGAATTACCAAGTTACCCGAGCATTTAGCAGCTATCGAGTCTGGGCAATTAATCAAGTGGCTCCGGCGTGATGGCAGTCGAGAAATACTCTTGAACGGCCGATGACAGATGCCACCTGATATATACTGTGGAAAGGAGTCAGAGAGAGAGAGAGAGAGAGAGAGAGGAACACGTGTGTGTGTGTGTGTGTGTGTGTGTGTGTGAGTATGATTACGATGCTCCTTTCGTGCTTTGGATATATTTAAATATATATATATATATATAATGTTTATATATATATATATATATATATGCGTTATATATATATATATATATATACATATATATATAATTTTATAATATATATGTCTGTGTGCATTGTGCAAACATAATATATACATATTTATAAACATGCATACATACAAACATATATATATATATATATATATATATATATATATATATATATATATATATATATATATATATAGAGAGAGAGAGAGAGAGAGAGAGAGAGAGAGAGAGAGAGAGAGAGAGAGAGAGAGAGACTTATTATACGCAGCATTATACTTTAAAACAATTTACAGTATTCGATGACACTCAACAAGAAATATCTATATTAGTATTTACAACAACAATGACAGTTCTTTTGTCTACGTATAACATGCTTATCCACACTCCCAGGAAAAGAAAATGGCAATAAAAAAAAAAAAACTAGCGAGAAGAGCATGCTACTCTTCCTTTCTAACTGCTGAGAGTAGTTAAGGCAGCTTTGGACTTTTCTGTGCCATCTCGTTTTTCCCACAATAATAAAAGATCGTGAAGACCAGAGCTACGTTTATTTTTATTTGTCACGTGCACTCCGGAGGACAGACATATTAGTCACCGCTCCGCGATTTTGTCCTCTTTTTATTATTTTTGGAAGTGACAAAACATATCTTCAATGGGTGAGCGGATTTGCACCTATGGACCATTTAGAAGAAAAACAAGGGCCATTCGGCGCTCTCAATAAAAAAGAATGTTTCAAATGTGACTAATAACATGTGGCCCCAGTTGGGGATGCGCAGGTGTGAAATACGGCATCTGTCCTCTCTCTGACTCTCAGCTTTTTAAATATTCGTGCATTGATGTGGAATTATTTTTCAGTCTACTTCTTCGAAATGATGTAGCCTAATCTGGTACCCGGATCTCTCTCTCTCTCTCTCTCTCTCTCTCTCTCTCTCTCTCTCTCTCTCTCTCTCTCTCATTATATATATATATATATATATATATATATATATATATATATATATATATATATATATATATATATATATATATATATATATATATATATATATATATATATATATATATATATATATCTTTCATTCACAAGGTAGTATTGTTCAATACGTATCTAGCTCCCCATAAACGGCTTTTGAACCGTTCAGCTATAAAAGCAAACGGCCTGTCCATTCCTCAGTGTAAAAAGAAAGAAAAAGTGAAAACAAAAAACGAAAAAAGGGCAACGCGTAGGATTGTTATCTGTACGACTGACGCTTCCCGAGTCATCATTTGCATAGCGAATGTAACATGTTTTCGACTTAAACTTCGCTGGTTTTGCAGTTCTTATTGTGACCCATTGCTATTCGCAACACTCTCTGGATACCTGCTGAAAGTTTCAGTAACTTTATTTTTTCAGTTTGTTCGCTTATTTATTTATTTGGTTGTTTTCTAAAGTAGGGGTGAAAACCGCTCTCATATTTTTCCCTTTATAGCAAGAGAGGAAGTCTGCCCTTGACTAAAAAATTCTTGTTTCTTTAATATGGTATTTTCAAGGCTATCATGGCTGAAGGTATCAAATGAACTAAAAACCTTCACTGGCAAAGAACAACAAAAACTTAAAACACTGGGCAATAAGTTTCCCATTTTCTGTTTCTCGAGTTCTCAAATTCTCGTTTTCTTTACATCGTTTTCTGTGACCTAATGTGATTTAAAATGAGAATTCATTGTAGTCATCACCACTTCTAGTAAATGTGCAACAAGAAACACTTGTTTATCATAACTTGTTTGTATTTAGTCGATATGAATGAATAATTTTTTTTCAGATGGTGGGTGTCTCATTATTTCGACAGAATAGTTAAATTTAAGGCTCTATACAGGAGAGACGTTTCCTTAAAACACGTATGGAATATATTTGATTATAAGAAAACGGAGCTTGTGATTGACATAAATAAATATAATTGTAGCCCAAAAGTCAGTTTGACTTTTATCTTATTTTGCTCCATCTTTTCATGGTACTGAGTCCAATTTTGGCTTAAATTCAGCGGAAAATAATTTGTCTTGTCATCGGTACAATAAATCAAGAACAGTGACTGCTGGTGACAGTAAATAAAACTTGTACCCTCATATGTTATAGAGAGAGAGAGAGAGAGAGAGAGAGAGAGAGAGAGAGAGAGAGAGAGAGAGAGAGAGAGGCCAACTTAACCTCTCCACCGCCTGAGTCAGTTTGCCGAAATCTAACACAACCAAATCCTAATCCTCTTACCACATAAACAACCTTACACAAACACTCCCAAAACACAGACCAAAAACGAAAGCGCCAGACCGAGCGGTCACCGCAGGAGTGGTCCTAGATGAAAGCGATCTAATTTGGTCCCTCTTCATCGGTCTCTTATTTCCTTGAGCCCGGTCCATCGCGTTCGCTACATTAACAGCAGATCAAGGACCGAGTGTTTCCACTTGTCAGTGACTCCCCCGAAACGGCAAATGTCGCATCGATGGGTTATCAATGGATGACTTCTGGTGCCAGAAGGGAAAGGGGAGGGCGAAAGGGGGAGAAAACGGGAGGGGGGGTGGGGGGTGGAGGGAATTGGCGTAGAGAAGGAAGGGCTGAGTAATGGGGAAAATATTATGGTGTGAATATACTCTTTCCATTTTTTTTTCTTGGTACCCACAACGATGCCGCACTTTTATTTTAAAACAGTGTTCAAGTCCTGCGCGTCTCGTCTGCAGCTCTCGAAGGCGTCCGAGAACGACTTGTTTTTCCCCCCGAACCTATTTCATCGTTGGAGATGATGGATTAGAAGTAATTGCAAGTTTATAAGGATAAAGGTGCGCGGAAGCGGGCGTTTATCCAGCCCCACGAGGTCGGCCAAGTGAGCGACACACTGTCTAACAGTCCCCGAGGGGAGGACCATGACAATGGCGGCGCGTTCCGGAACGATAACAGGGGCTGAGGGAGGCCAGACTGGCTGTTGTGCACACGCAAACGATCGTGCGAGCGCACACACACACACACACACACACACACACACACACACAATGTATGAGAAAGCATCCAGAAACTTACACTCTCAGAAAACTGTCTGACTTGAAGAACCTTCAGTTTAGCTTCTTTCAGCAATTTTTTACCAGGTAGTTAAAAAATCTTATCTGCGGGCACAGCAGGGTACTTTCTTCACTGTTCTATGTAATTAAGTGGATTTACTCCAAGTGCATGGCTATATACTCAAGTAAAAAGGCGGAGAGAGAGAGAGAGAGAGAGAGAGAGAGAGAGAGAGAGAGAGAGAGAGAGACTCTGGATAGGTGGTCAAAGTGTGTCGCATATCCGATGTCGGGACTGATTGATTATACATCCGTGATAAGTGCACTGGAGTTTTAGAACCCCAGCCTCGGTGTAAACTTCACAAAAATCGATGCGAATACAAATTGCAAAACGTCAATTGACCATTTCTGTTATTTGAAAGAATATAAATACCCACTTCATAGCAAAGGAACATCCCTGATCAGTGTCTTAAAACCTTTTACTTTAACATTCTATATTTGTATGAAGAGAATCGTCATCAGTATGTCCACGAAATTAGACCTATGCAAATAATCGTCCCCATGCACCTTTTTTTCTTCTTATCCGTATAGTATCATGTTTTTCCTCTCTCTCTCTCTCTCTCTCTCTCTCTCTCTCTCTCTCTCTCTCTCTCTCTCTTTTCCCTCCCATTCTATTTTCCTTCCCACACGGCCTCATCCCCTCCCTCCGGAAAGAACAGATGACATCGATGACGTGTTGTCTTTGGTGCCATCCCCCGGAGCATTGTCCCTGAGCGTGAAAATCAAATTAGAAACCCATAAAATTGAGAAGAAAGGCTTAACAAGCGAGCGTGATGTCACGGCGGGGGGTCCGCTGCTGGTGGAGGCGGCGTAGAGGCGGTGGGGAGGTGAAGGGCGGGCGTTAAGCGGTAAAGGAAGACGGCAAGAAATGTAAAAAGAGACTTAAAGTTTCACTCTGGATCTCGGTCCCTTGTAAAGGTAGGAGTGGGTGATGGTAAAGACCTCAGTTCGTTAAAGAAAGGATTTGCTGATGGTGAAGTGATGGCATGGTTCTGTTTTGAGAAAGGACGTGGGTTTTGGTTATGGGACGCCTCATCTTTGCTGGCGTAAAGACCTAATAATGAGACCACAAACGGATTACCCGACGTTGTTAAGATAGGACCTAATATGTTTAAAGGCATTCTAGACGTGACTAAATTGGTGATCAGTCACGACACACCCATGGATATTCTGCTCATAAATACCACACAGGCATTTTCTCAAAGGCGTGTACACTGACCATTGTAAGAACTTACTGATACAATAATTATCCTATAACAAGACCTTAGTGAAGAAACAGTAACTTACCTTTCTAGTTTAATACGACATTGTAGTAGCAACAATTACAGTTATTAAAGTAAAATGATTTTGATTTGATAAACTCTTTAAATTCCTATTCCGCCAAAGAACGTTATGGGTTTTATTATAAATAAAGGCATTCTAACTCTAAGATATAGATAACTCTGACCCTCCGACTGATGTGGAGAAGCGTTCCTGTTTATATTTTCATTCATTTTCTTTTCCCTTTCAGGCCCTGAATAGCTTGAGCGGTGATTTCTAGCTTCTAGATTTTGGTTCTCTGAACTTGTCACTGAAAAGTCTGTCTTATAAGAGAGTTTAGCCATCTGCAGAATTATGATTTTGAATTTCCTTTTGTTCATAACAGCGAGAAAATGGTAGTACTCCCTTAAAATCCAAATGTAACACTCGAAAGGAAATACATATTATCTTAAAACTTATATGGATATCTTCCGCCAGTTTAGGTAAGAGATATTGAGAAGGATGATTTTAAGTTCAGTACTATCCTTATAAAGACGAGAGTATTAAGACCTCTACAACATCCCAAAGGCCACAAAATTGAAAAGAAAGCACACGTCGTTAAAATCTTGATGGGCATTACTCCTCAATGTCTTACCTTCCAGTCTTGGTGATGATCATCTCCGTTCCCAGTTCGAAGAACTTCTCCCACAGCTCTTTGGTCTCCAGGTGGCAGTCGATGGTCTCGAGTTCGGGACAGTTTCCCTTCGTTTTCATTTCGAGCTTCGCAGGCTTCTCCGACTCCTTGCTGGCCGAGTGGGACTCGGACGAGGTCGATTCGGGGGATTTCGACCCCGGTCGGTCGAGTGGGTCCTTGCTGCTGTCGAGGTCACAGTCGTCTTTGTCCGAAACGAGTTCGATGTCGATGTCCTCGGCGTCGATGTCGGCTGCGTCGTCCAGCTCGTCTTCGGACTTGATGCTCGTCTCGGTGAGTTTCTCTGGAAAGGCAAAAAGGGGGACGGTGTACTGCAAGGCGATCGTGTGAAGTCGTACGGACAAAAATGAAACGTGGTTTGTCGGAATGAGTAAACACTAAGCATATTGGTCAGAATCATAGGGTGCTTCCACACTACAGTAAAACATGTCATCAACACACGTCGGTAACTTACTGCACAGACATCACAAACTGGCTGAATAAACGTTAATGACTTATTGAAAGTTCTGACTAGTGCTTCATACAGTTCTCCAGTAATGGACAAAGGTTCTTTCTCTCTTCAAGTCATTGATGTATTTTCAACATGTACGTGATATGTAAGAGGAAAATTTCCGCCGTGTGTCTGTGGACGCACGCTGAGTCATAGAAAGAGTCCACACTTAAACCTTCCGAGTATAATTTAGTCATTTAACTAAAATCACTGTAAATTGAAAATCAATAAAAATCAAATGAAATTTGCAATGTTTCGTGTGGAGTTCGCACCACAAGTCAGTTGCATCAGGACATTGATTTGGGTTACAAAGAAGAACGATGCTTATTAGATGCTCCGGGAAACAGAGCCTATGCGCTGGCATAAGGCCTCTCTGTTTAAAATAACATTTAGGATGCTCTCAAACCAAATATGAGAAATTTGAATTTTTTATTTCGTTTGCCTTACTGCCCCGCTCTCCATCCACACCCTAATAAGTAGTATAGAATCATTCAAAACACATAAGTTAAAGTTAAATAGTTTAGCTTTAGTTATATTGACTCGAGTTGAAAAGAGTCAAAGGGAAATCACTCGAGATGAATTAGACAAAATGATTTAAGCCCACCTTTCATTAATCTTAATTGAATTCAATTTTTTATATAACATAATCCGATTCAGCGTGTATTTAAATACCTTTGACGTACTCCACACACACACACACACATATATATAGATAGATAAAAAAGATAGCTAGAAAGATATATAGATAGATAGATAGATAAATTAAAGGAGAGTAAATCTCATCCAAGGACAAGGGGCAACATCAGAAGCGAACATCAGCGCTTCCTAAAGAAATAAATTCTGTCTTCAACACCAATCGAACGGAGCCTAACAGGGCATCATGACTCATCTTCAGTGGTGTCAACAGTTTCTCATGTACTGCATTTAGATTAAGGATCGCTGGAATGGCCAGTCACGTCCAGTTGTGACTCAAAAGGATTCTGCTTGGTTTGGTTTTTCGTAAACTCTCTCTCTCTCTCTCTCTCTCTCTCTCTCTCTCTCTCTCTCTCTCTCTCTCTCTCTCTCTCTCTCTCTCTCTTCTTGCAAAGGAAGTTTGGTTTTGGTTTCGGTTAGGTTGCTTGTGTAAAGGAATTTGGTTTGGGTTTTGTTGAATTCGTTCCTCTGGTGAAAGAGGGTCTCAATTTATTGATTTCTACTGGAGAGAAAATCTTGTTTTAGTTTCTATATATTCTCATTTTTGGGTGTAGGTTTCATTGAACTTGCTTGCCGTGTAAACTTTTTCTTTTTTTAAAAGGAAATTCACCTTGGTTGTCAGAAAACTTACTCTCCTTCTGAAAAGAAGTCGACTGATGTTTCTGCAAACTTGTAGGGTAAAGGAAGTGTGACGGTTTCAGTCAACTCGTTTTTCCAGCTGTGAAAGTTCGATTTGGCTTTCAGCCTTTTTGAAAGAATTAAGGATGCGGCAGTGTCACATCATCAGCACGATAGAAGGCTGTATACTCTTTCATTTTTATTAAAGACAAAAGACGTGGATAGTTTTGCTGTGTAATATTTTCATAACAATTTCAGTGTGCTGACAGCTATAAAATTTCAGGAGCACGACATCAGTTTCGTGACCAAGTAAAAATCTCGCTTACGTGATTGCAAACAACATTGTGTTCCCTTGAAAATTGGTAAGGATCAAGTCTTGTAAGTCACTTGACACTGTCATCATGCATCCACTGATGCGTATTATTGAATAATAAAAAAAAAATAATTCTCGGACTTCCATGTCATCTGTTCTACACCAATATACATCTTCGATTCACTGAGGAGACGAGAAATTCAATCATCATCATCTTCATCATCATCACAGTCTATCCTTTTCTCGTGGCCTTCGGCCACGCCTCAGGCGATGCTAATGTTCGTTCTTATTGTTTGAGTTGTCACTGTGCCTCGTCCCCCTTCGGATAATTCGTGTCTGTCCTTCGTCGGGACGACGAAGTAACGAGAGACATTTATAATCTCGTGTTACCGTCTTTGCCGGTGGAGAGAGAGAGAGAGGGAGAGAGAGAGAATTTCATACATCTGTCTCTTCCAAAGAGATTTTATTATACTAATACCTCGACACTTGACAGAGGGAGAGAGAAAAAAAAATTATACATTTCTCTATTCATAGAGATTTTATTGCAATAATACCTCGACACATGAGAGAGAGAGAGAGAGAGAGAGAGAGAGAGAGAGAGAGAGAGAGAGAGAGAGAGAGAATTTCATACATCTGTCTATTCCAAAGAGATTTTATTATACTATTACCTCGACACTTGACAGACAGAGAGAGAGAGAGAGAGAGAGAGAGAGAGAGAGAGAGAGAGAGAGAGAGAGAGAGAGAAATTTATACATTTATCTATTCAAAGAGATTTTAATTCACTAATACCTCGACACATGAGAGAGAGAGAGAGAGAGAGAGAGAGAGAGAGAGAGAGAGAGAGAGAGAGAGAGAGAGAGAGAGAGAAATTTATACATTTATCTATTCAAAGAGATTTTAATTCACTAATACCTCGACACATGAGAGAGAGAGAGAGAGAGAGAGAGAGAGAGAAAGAGAACTGAGGAGTAGGTTGTTAATCTCCAGACGACATTGGTGGTGCTGTTTCCTTCATATTCACAAAAATAGACTATTAAGTGAAAATATGTCCCGTCACGGCCATGTTAACCCTCGAAAGGGGTGGGGAATGGTATCCTACGAAGGATTCTCTCATTCACGGAAGCGAAGGATCAAGATGCTGGCGATAAGAAGGTTCTGTTAACAAGCAATCGGAATTTCTTTTCAGCGGCGACGTTCCTAGACGTTTTTTTTTTCCTCTCTCTCTTTCTCTTTCGTTCATGCTGAACGTGTATACTTAAGGGATTAGGACAATGATGACTGAACGATCAGTCACATAAAGATAATGGAAAAAAAAGAGAGAGAGAGAGAAAAAAAAATAGAAAATAGGAACATCCTCAGCCCAGTTCATTACGTATTTATCTCGAGTGGCATCAGATGCACGCACTACGACGATGCCGAGAATTTAAAAAAGAGCAAATTGTTTTTCATGGAGTCTTAGTTCTTGAAAACTTGTAGGGATGAGAATATCGTGTGTGTGTGTGTGTGTGTGTATGTATGTATGTATATATGTACACACAGACGCCCTTATATTTGCAAATCTATATTTTTTTTCTACGCGAAAATGAAGAGATCTATATTGCATTCAGAATACCTTCTTACCTCTGTTCGTATATGTGTCTGTATGTACGCAGAAGTGCAAAATATCTCATGTCAACACGCTAATATGCGTGTTTGTGTTGCGCATATTTATGGTCATTAATATGTAAATTTTCTCTTTAAACACGTCCATAAAGAAATCTATTCATTTAAAATGGCATTGTCGCATGAAACGCGTGGACTTCCACAAGAAGGACATGATCTTTTACTCGGCAAATTGTGACTTGTCATGAACGAACCTAATGTCGTCTGTTGAACCAGAAGAACTTCTCGAGGTTAAACCCCACTTTTTTTAAACCTTCTTCTTCTTCTTCGGGTTTCGTTATAAAAAGACACTGAGTTCCCCATTCCATCGACTTCTTTATTAAAAATGATAGAAAATTCATCTTGAAAATATTGAATCTGAACGACGTCATCAGACATTTCGTCATTTCAAAATCCGCAAACACGAAGGGACGATAAAACAGAGACCAAATAAGATTATTATTGTTAAGTGTCTTATCAGCGAAGACGGATGGAGAGTGATGCCGTAATGAAGGCTAGAATAATCATCAAGTGTTCGTATTTTGGATCACGTACGAGCTGAAAAGAAGCTTGTCAGGATGTGAATGCCAGATGACGAGATCGTACTCCCGATAATGCGAATTTCGTGTTTTATCACCGGGAATGAAATGGTTCGGCTCCACTGAGAGAAAACGCGGGTTGGACATCGAAAACGGGAATCAGGATCCCCACTGAAAAAGAAGAAAGTAAAAAAAGGGGGGGGCTAGAATACAGAAAACGTGAATTGGCAACTGAAATAAAAAAATACTGCTGCAACCGTGGATTGATAACTGAAATACAAAAAAAAAAAGATGTGATGCAAACGTGAACTATTGGCAACTAAAACATCAAAAAACATGATGCAAACGTGCAGTTAGACATGAACAGGGCATCAAAAACGGAAGTTTTGAATATAGAAAACTTGATGCAAACCTGAATGTGGTCATCGAAAACATAAATTGGGACATCGAAAATGTGAATGAGGACATCGTAGACAAAGACTGTGACTTCAGAAGTGGCAGGAAAATGTGATTTAAAGGTATCCAAAACGTGAATTCAGTTGAAAAAGAACCAAATATATTAATAGGGACGTCGACTAGTGGAATATGAATTCGAAAATTTTAAATCAATACCAGAAAAGTGGCGTCCATGAACACCCATCCTTTCTCGCTCTTAAAGATATTGGATTTTGTTTTACTTTTAGTTTTCTGTAAAAGAACACTATTGAGATGGCTTTGTCCGTCCGTCCGCACTTTTTCTGTTAACATAACAAATTACAGCCTTCTAGCCTTAGTAGGTTTTATTTTATTTAAGATTAAAGTTAGCCATGATCGTGCGTCTGGCAGCGATTTCCTGAGGCGTCACCGACGCACCCTCACTTGACCGCATCTGAGGAGCAACTGAGCATTACCGTTCGTAGATGAGAGTTTCATACAGCGTTATACGCTGTACAGAAAACCTCGTTTGTGCCGAAGAAACTTCGGCGCATTTTTAATTTTTTTTTTATTTTTGTTTCATTCTTAACTCCTTTGCACCAACAGTAGGTGTCCTCGCAGATAAGATTTAACCTCCTGAGCAAGAGACTTCCACAGCTTCTCTCACTATCGACCCTATCCCTTCATATACAAGGGTCACTATTATGGTATTGGTTGCTTATTTATTTAATATTATCTATAGACGTTATGCATTTTACATTGTTACGGAGGTTATCAGTGCTTGTACTTGCTCTTCTCTGTACCTCTACACCTTTCTGTCACGTCATGGAGTTCAGATTAAAATTTTAAAGATGTACTGCATGGACATTAGTAAGATTGTATTTTATTTTGATATATTTATCAGTCTTCAAGTAGTAGTAAGATTGTATTTTATTTTGACATATTTATCAGTCTTCAAGTAGTCTATTTTAATCTTCATTGTAGCTACATTCTATACTTGTATAGCCGTGAACTGAATTAAAGCATATTATGTATAACATTTCATACTTTTTGCTTCAGATGCCACGACGCCTCTCCATTAATCGCCATCGCCCGACTTGCAACTTTTCCGACATCTTCCCAGGTAAATCGTTAAGTCGCTTTCATCATCACTTTATCAAACCAGCAGGGAACGAAATCAAAGCGTCGCGTCAGCGAATCAGCGACTGAAAAAAGTCTCGATTTTTAGTAGGCGAATGAAATCGTCGGCCTGGGAGAATCCTCTTACCGTCGAAGGCGATCACGCAAGGCGGCGGGGCGGGAGGCAGCGGCCACGATACCTCATTGAAAATTCACGCTGGGTGGCTGACATAAATTCGGACTTTTGGAGGTTGAAAAGCGAGTGATTCGTGCCGCCATTGAAGGTGCCGGCAAGAAAAATGTCCATTACCGAGTAAAACCGATCTAAATGATGGAGCGCTAAATGTCACAACTATGAGTTTGTTTACAGAAGAGATCACTTCTATTTGGCTTTTGGATTACACGAGGCAAAACGTAAGACTCATGAGTGTCAGCTTACGAAGGCAGCGAGAGAAGGGATCGGGTACGGACCTGTAGCTCTAGGGGCTAATTTACAGTTCTTATATATATATATATATATATATATATATATATATATATATATATATATATATATATATATATATATAAATATATATATATATATATATATATATATATATATATATATATACATTATATATATATTATATATATATTTATATATATATATATATATATATATATATATATATATATATATATATATATATATATATATATATATATAAATTATATATATATATTCATATATGTACATTCATGCATACATATACACATGTATCTGTATGTGGACGCGTGTGTGTAAAGTTGAGTTTCTCCAGGAAAAGGAGGGAGAAAAAAATCGATATATGAAATACAAAAAGAAAGCAAGAAGAAATCAGGAGAGAGAGAGAGAGAGAGAGAGAGAGAGAGAGAGAGAGAGAGAGAGAGAGAGATTCGAAAAGCTGATGCGTCTTTCTGAAAGAGAAGCGACTGAGTTAATAACACGTTCATGTTGATGCAGTGACAGATGGCCGTGACTATCACTTATCCTTTCATGGGACTTTGTTGCCGTTTAACATATGAACGCGCACTGGGTGTGCACCTGAACGTGGTGTGTACATGTTCACGGAAGCCAAATGTCTGAGAAGAATCCAAAGTTTATGGAATATATCTTGAATTCCATCTTCTCTGCATATACAGTGTGTGTGTATGGATGCAATTTGTGCTCAACTGATAACAGTAATTCACTGTATGTATATGTATATATATACATATATATATGTATTTATATATATACATATACACACACAAACACACACACACACACACATATATATATATATATATATATATATATATATATATATATATATAAAAATAAATATATATGCATGTGGCAAAAAATCACAGTAGATAGATGCATGTGGCATCAGTATATATATATATATAATCCATATATATATATATATATATATATTCGCTTATTTATATATATATATATATATATATATATATATATATATATATATATATATATATATATATATATATATATATTATGAGAAAAATACATTTTGTATCGTGCAATTGTTAGCATGCAAGAGTGGAAGGCATATGTCTGTTTGTTTATGCATATGTATTTACATTAAATGCCACTAAACTTGCTCAGAATATCACTGCAAAACATTCCGTGATATTCTTCCACTTATCAAAAGTTGGCAGTATAGTCATAAGATGCATGATAGTTTTTACCCTTTTTTATTTTTCATGTATTTTCGTAGTTTTTTCGTAGTGTAAAGCTTTACACTGGTATGCATTAATGTGCGGTTTCTTTGTATATTATCATGTTATCCACCTAGAAGGTTGTAGTTTGTTAAGTTTGCTGGTCATTCAAATTTTTATATCAAAGAATTTCATGATTTTAGGTACAATCTGTATGCAGAAAAAAATAATATATATATATATATATATACATACTGTATATGTAATGTATATATATATATATATATATATATATATATATATATATATATATATATATATATATATATATATATATATATATATATATATACATATATCATATATATATATATGTAATATATATATATGTATATAATATATATATATATATGTATATATATATATATATATACATATATGTAATATATATACATTATTATATATATATGTGTATATAATATATATATATATATATATATATATTGTTATTTGCCGTCAACTTCCTAAATTGTTTTCCGTTTAAGTAAACGCATGCGCAGTCCATTGCGCCTTTTATAGAAACCTCTGGATCTGAGGGCAAAACAGCCCTGACCTTCCGCAAGTAAGCAGACTTTGCATGTGTATGAAGTGGACTAAATGACAGTAATCGAACAGAAATGAAGTACTTCCGGTTGGCGTCGACACTTCTTTTTGACTTGTATTGGTCCTTCCCCCTCTCTCTCTCTCTCTCTCTCTCTCTCTCTCTCTCTCTCTCTCTCTCTCTCTCTCTCTCTCCCCTTGTCTTATTTTTTTATTATTACAATTACGACCTGATGAACGAAGGTATTTGGCAAATCTGATGACTCATGCTTTGCCCTCCCGAAAGCATGAGATTAAGAGAGGTTGCAGATTAGTAGCAGTCTCTCTCTCTCTCTCTCTCTCTCTCTCTCTCTCTCTCTCTCTCTCTCTCTCTCTCTCTCTCTCTCTCTCGAGCAGGGAAATTCTGAATTCGTCCCCGGAGTCGAAGTAATATTTTTGGGCACGTTCCCTTAAACCTACTTTGCCCTTTTGTGCCTTGATGGTGAAGGATTTACTTGGTTGCTAGTTGACTGCTGTGCATCGCAGTTGTAGGTCAGAGGATGGGACGAAGAGTGAGACAAATAGAGGTAATTTTGTCTTGCTCTTTACACACACACACACACACACACACAAGTACATATATATATATATATATATATATATATATATATATATATATATATATATATATATATATATATATATATATATATATATATATATATATATATATAAAATGTATAATATACATGTAATTGTAATAGCCACAATGCCCTCTTAACTTCTCGAATTCTTCGTGCTTTTTGGATGAGCTTGTCACTACAAAGCCTTAAGATCCAAGTTCAAGAAATATAAAGAAATTATGATGTCCGGTAGATTCTAATATATGCTGGATTTACAGTATATATATATATATATATATATATATATATATATATATATATATATATATACATACATACACGTTTATGAATCAACAATCACGTTTCAACTTGGCAGAAACTTACAAGCTTAAGAAAAGTTATCCACTTTGCAAATGTTTCTGAATTCATCTACTTCGGTTGGCTGATTAAATTTATTATTAATTCCAGACAGGATGCATCTATTTCTTCAATCTCTCTTGTCGAAGATTATCCATAAAGTTTTAATGTTACAGTACTGGTCTAAGTATGGTGCCACTAAGTTGGTCAACGAAGTCTAAAGTAAATTAAATTTAGCAAAGAGAAAGCTGAAATTATTAGATTTTACCACGTAGAAGTGATTATACGCGAAGCTGTACAGGCCTTATCATTCAGACATAAGTCTTTTAATATCTGATACGACAAAAATATTTATGAATCGCCTGCACAAAAAGCTTCACAAACCATTAATAGCCATCATTTTTATTTAAATATGAAGGAAACAGAAATTTTTCCAATCAGTTCTAATAACGTGTGGATAAAACAAAATCAAATTTGCTTTATTTTGTTTAAATTCAAGTAATTAACGTGAAGGCTTACGCATTATTTCAGAAAATATACTGTTTTAAATAGACTTTAATTTAGTGAGAATCAAAATTTAACGCAAAAGAGTGATGAAAGCTTCCCTCGTATATACTAATGGTTGTACCTTTCAGCAAATGGAGAACAGATAACGGAAGCCACAGTAGTTTATATAATGTCTTGTTCTCAAACGTACAGCTCTCTCTCTCTCTCTCTCTTTCTCTATATCCCTCTCTCCTGGGTACATGTTGTTTATGTTTATATGGGGGGTGAAAGAGGTAGGGGACGAATTCCCCTTCCCCTAGCCACCATCTTTTTTCTATTCACTACCACATCTTATTACGATGAAAATTCCTTGTGGGGAAGCAAGCGTAACTCGAGGGATCGCAGGCAGCATCCTAATCTCGGCGTCTGTCTTCGCACACTTACATCCTTCTTCTTCTCCCCCGCCGCACTCCCCGTTCCACCTTCCCCAATACCCCCTTTTCTTTTCGCCCACCTTCAACACGATTCCCCGCCGTACCCCCGAACTGTCCTTTTTATCGAAAAGGGTCGACTAACCAGGGGTCACCAGTGTCCACTTCATCCCGTCCCTTCGTCCATCACCTTATTTAATTCTGTTGTTGTTATTTTTATTGTTATCGTTCTTGAAGCTCAGTTTTCTGGAACAAATTGTTATTTACGTGTGGGTAAATATCTTCGCACAACTGATCCTTCTTCCGTGTTTTGGCATCCCATTTTATTTCTCCTCTCGTATTTCTCGTCATTTACAACGTGTTTTCATTCGATTCCATTGTATTTATCTCCTCAAAATCCTTCTTCATTGCTTAGCATGTGTTCATGTCATTCTACAACCGTCCCCTCCCCGCCGACCCCCAACACACACACACACCCCTCCTCATTCCCTCCCGGAAACATTAACTACTCATTAGAACGCATGGGCAACCTCCGTACCTCTGTCCTTACCTTTTTTCAATAAACGACCAGTGGCCCCTCCCTCTCTCTCTCTCTCTCTCTCTCTCTCTCTCTCTCTCTCTCTCTCTGCCCTATACAGGCCTCCTCCATGTACAGAAGACCCCGCCATTGAAATGTCTCCGTGAATTTGGCCCTTCCCTTGACAGCTGCTAAATATAAATCGTATTTGTTACGATTTCCCCCTCGCCATGAGATGCGAATCCTGTATCCTGGCAATTAAGATTCAAGCAGAAGGCTGGCGAGAGTTCATGAATGCATGCAGAAGGTATACACACTCGGAGCGTACTCCTCTCTGCTTGCGCTTTCAGATGTGTTCATTAATTCCGGAGGGACTCGCACGGAGTTCAACACCATCCGAGGGACGTCATGGCAACTCTCGGCCGTTCGCCTTCCGAGTGATGAACATTCAGCATTTGTTATAAATGTAATGAAACATTCAGCATTAGCGTGATGAATGTCGGCCCCTTTGTATGGTCGGAATAATATCTGCGGCCGGGGGCACTGAGCACCGTCCAACGGTGATTAAATCAGCATTTGTATTCGGCCGATGCTGTCGTTGCCACATCTAATATGAATGTTGTTAAATATTAACAGGCTGGGCACTCTAAAATATACTTTGCATTTCGGCTCGGCCGGCCGATGTGCTCCATCTTACCCTGCCCTAAAGATGCTTACATTAAATGATTCAACCCTCCCTGTCTTGAAGCTCTGTCAGTTACTTTTTCCAACCTCCTGTTTATAGTTCTCTGCATTTTCTGACCTAAATATACGTTTTGTTAATAACTACACTTCTCCATTCTGAAGTTAAGTCTGTTGCCCACTTCATCGTCACTTCCTTAATGCTACGTAAATTAGTCAGTCTCCCCTGTTCTAAATTATTCATGTAACCTGTTTCAGCCTCTCTGTCTTAAATACGTGTGTGTTACTTATGCTCAGTGAGCAATTAAAGATTTCTAAGGAACTGTTTCTAACCAGGTGGCGAAGCGAAAGAGGCAAACGAGAGAGAGAGAGAGAGAGAGAGAGAGAGAGAGAGCTTATAAAGTTTGATTTGAATATGTTTTATAAATAAAGTTTACAGATTTGAATATGTTTTATATATATATATATATATATATATATATATATATATATAAATAGATGTATATATATATTATTATATATATATATATATATATATATATATATATATATATATATATATATATATATATATATATATATCAGTTATATATATATATATATATATATATATATATATATATATATATATATATATATATATATATATATACATATATCATATATATATATATATATATATATATATATATATATATATATAGAGAGAGAGAGAGAGAGAGAGAGAGAGAGCACTTGGAGGAGCGAGCGCTTTGTAGAGAAGTTATTTTAGGCGGTTCATGTGGCTTTGCGTATTACATTACGGCAAATCGTTTTCTTCTCCCCAACGTGAAATAAGCCGAGCCTTCTATCCATCAATCAGAGAAAGTGACGGGTGTCTCGATAAAGAATACCGCCCATCTCCGTGATCACAATGAGGGCGTTGGAACAGCTCAGATACGGCGTTGTGAAATTGGCTGATCACCGTAGAGGTCGAAAGGGTCTATTTTGTGTCAAGGGGGTCAGGAAACGTGAAGACGGGTCAAATGGAATCGTGGTTAAAAAAAAGTGTGGGGGGGGAAGGAAGAGGTTTACACACAGTTTGCAGATGCAAGAACTTGTTGCCGTTATGTTCAGCTGGCCTTATGCCAGCAGGGGATCTCTTCCCTTTGAACTGCCCGTAGCGCAAAATTTTAAAATGAGATTTAATACTCGGGTTCTGTCGTATGTTTTAAATGGGCAGTGAGAGATGGCGTGAGAGAATGGTAATTTCTATCATAATTCTTCCAAAAATCACCTCGAACTCTTGTATTTTCTCGGTATGAGATTTATTACAATATTATTATGTGTGCCTAATTTTAATAAGCACGGACTTTATCCTCTGAAAATTATGAAATATACAGTTTATCTTCCCTTCCATAGTGTTATTTCATTATACTTAATTTTGTAAATCAAATTAAGAGCACTGCTGAGTAAGTAGGCTCAAGTAATTTTCAGGCATTCATTTCACTCGAAAAAACTATCGGTATGACGAAAGAATAAATGTCTGCCTTTGATATTCTTAAATTAGTAAATAAAATTTAGATCTCCGTCTAATAATTTTCAAGCTTCCGTCAAATATTCATCTCGCTCCTAAACTTCATCACTGCGTTACGGAAGGATAAATCTCTCTCTCTCTCTCTCTCTCTCTCTCTCTCTCTCTCTCTCTCTCTCTCTCTCTCTCTCCAGCATTGGCAATGATGTCGGGGTTCCCACCGCTAGCCAATTAGAGGAAGTCCCTGCCTTGTTTGTTTCACAGTTTGATGTGCACCGCCACTAGCTACCCATACCACCCAATTATACACACACGCACCCAACACCCCATTTCCCCTTCTCTTTGTCATTCCTTTTACCTATTTCACCTTTTTTTTTCCTTTCCTTTTATTTGGAGAGTTAAGAGAAAAATGTGGGGTTTCTTTTACTTTTTTATCTCGAGGGTCCAGAAAAATATGATGTCTTTTAACTGTGTGTGTTTTTTTTTTTTTTTGTGTGTGTGTGTGTGATTAAAAAATAGCTGCATCACTGTACTTGTTTATTTGTTGGGTTGGTCTATTTGAAATTGAAGAAAAACCTCTCCTTTTTATGAGTTTTTATTTTGTTATATTTTGTAGCCTTGTGTAACTGTAAAAGTTTGATTAGTTTTATCGCTTCACACACAAACACAACACACAGACACACACATATATACTATATATATATATATATATATATGTATGTATGTATATGTATATATTTATAAAACTACATCAGAGTTTGACAGATTTATCTCTTCGTATACGTATACACATACACACACACACACACATATAAACACACACATATATATATATATATATATATATATATATATATATATATATATATATATATATATATATATATATATATATAACGCGTGTGTGTGGCCATGTTTGTATGTATATGTGCATGTGTATATTCGAAATCAGTTTCTCGTAACTAAATGTATTTATAATGAGGACGCATGCATAAGCTAAAAAAAAAAAACATAAATGTAAGGCAGACATCCTTATCATCCACCTCCACATCTTTTGAAAGTCGCCTGAAAGATGCGGCTGATTCTGTCACTGAGTCTGGCAGTGTCTTCCTGCATATCTAATTATATCGAGAAAAGACACGCCTTCCTTTTCTTGAGTCAGCCGGTCGTTTAATTAAGTCAGATCTCATCAGGTGATCACTAATACGAAAATAAGTTTTTCTGTTTATTCTCAAGAAGAAAACGTGTTCTCAGGCGTTTCCACTGAGGCAACATTCCAAGTGTACGTAATATCTAAGACTACATGCCATCGTTCACCGCTCCTTTGTTCACAAGTCATCATCAACTGCAAAAAGGCATTAACATATTCTAGCCATTTCATTTGAATATGTGAGATTTTATTAGGAAAAATTCACGGCCCTGCTGTCATAGCCACGCGTCATAAAAGGCGTCAGAATTGAGGGCTTGCAGGGGTGCAGTACACCACGAAGATTCTTTTCTTTATTTCATTTTTACCATTCCCCCCTTCCTTTAGAACAATCGCGCCTTTTACGTTTGTCTTTAAATTTAAAGAGAAAGCTTTTACGTCCGTTTTAAAATTGTTAAGGAGTGTTACACCAGTACTTATAATTATGGATATTGTTTTGAAAAAAATTTCTTAAAATTCACGTTTAACCTTTGTGCATGACTTTTGAATTACAAAGACGCCTTTTAAATGCATCTTTAAAATTTACAAGAACTTTAAAAGTTACACGGCAGCCTTTTATGTTCATCCTTAAAATTACTATAGGAACAGACACATTTGTACTAGTATTTAAAATGACCAGTATGTCCCTGCCTTTTCACATAAAAAAATCACGTCTTTCGCATGGTGCCTTGTAAAAACGATGAATAATGAATACGGTCTATATTTAATTTAAAACTTCTTTGTTTTCAAAAAACTATAAAAGAAACTCCAACCTCATTGAAGAATACTCTCACCTTTTATTGCCGTTTCCGAGTGAAGAATAACAGATTACCATAATATGAAATGTTATTCGTGTGTATATAACAAATGATTTTATCACAGAACTTCCATTACTCGACATATTTTTATTTTATTTTCAGGAAACATTAAAGTATTTATTATCATTTCGTAATCAGAAGCATTATCGCCATTACAGTAACTTGTGATTATATTTTTCAACCCTTACCATTTCATAGATTACAGAAAGGATTTCTCGGAAATGAGTTTATAACTCTCGAGAGCTGAAGGCATTATCTGGAAATGTTTTCTGAGGGTGGGAAGTAACAGTTCAGTCTAATGTCCCCGAGGTAATTCGTAATTAATAATATTTTAGCGGGAAGAAGTCGCTGTCTTTATAGCCTTCATCTAATGACGTTTCAGCAGAAATGTTGAAAATAAAAAGAAGACAAAAAACACGGAACTATAAAAGTTAATCAAATACTTTCGCAGAATCGAGCGCCTGTGATTTGGCCATAAATTCCGACAGCGCGAGTTTCCTGATAACATTCAGAAATGAAAAGAAAATGAAATAATCGTCATTAGAGATAACTACATTTCGTACGAAAGTGTTAAAATGTTCTTAGGAAGATTAAAAATAATCAAAATGATCATCTCTTTTTCTCCGTCATGGCGTTCGGTGACTTTGATAGTTCTGACGCCAGATTTTTTCTTTACTAATACCGGTCAATTACTTCACTCCTGTGTTATTATTTCTCTATTTGCTGTTTATACCTTTCCTTCCCTTTCCTCCTTCTATTTCTCCTCCAACTCCTCTTCCTATCCCGACCTTAAACGAACGGGCGTGTGAGTGTGTATGTGTATGTGTGTATATGTGTATGTGTATGTGTGTGTGTGTATCGGTAACCCATCCCTTGTGGCCATGGTCTCTTTGCCACATCTGGAGCTACATTAATAAATCTTTCACCAGTTAAATTAATTTTGCGGGGTTACGAACTGCCGCGGAGCCACCGCTCGCTGGACTTTCTAGTAGTAACGACGCAGCGTCGCCAACGACAGCAATTCAGGGGAAGGAAATTCTGAGGTGTGGGCGATTTCGGATTTCGTCAGGGTTGGCCCGGGGTTCATGGCGAGGGTAGGAGCGCGAAGGGGAGAGGGAAGGGGGAGGATGACGACGATCGCCATTTCCGACGACTCCCCCCCTCCCCCCGGTGTAACTTCCTTCTGGTATTGGTCCCCCTCTCTGACCTCACACCCCCTACCTTCTCGTAGACGGATGAAATTCCGTAAATTAAACGTCGTCGCTGAAACTTCAGTAGCTCATAGGATCACAGCTGCTGCAGCGTGTGTGTGTGTGGAGGAGAGAGAGAGAGAGAGAGAGAGAGAGAGAGAGAGAGAGAGAGAGAGAGAATGTCGGTGGTTGTTTGTTCCAGTTAGCGTCCCTGCACCGTGTTGCTTGCTGTTGTTTCGTTTTCTTCGGTGCGTGCAAAAACAACTGTTGCTGTTATTTCCTTATTCTTCGTTCGTGCAATAACTACCGCTGCTGTTATTTCGTTTTTTTTTCAGCAGAAAGAAAGAAAGAACAACTTTTGCCGTTATTTAATGTTGTCCTGTGCAAAAGAACAACTGCTGTTGTGCGTTTTCTTTCAGCGGAGGGAGCAACTAGCCTACTGTCCCGGTTATTTCGTTTTTTTTTTATGAAAGAACAACTGTCGTTAATGATTTCTTGATTCAGTTCTCGCTGACAAAAATAAAAACAATGCATTTATTTTTAATACTTGAAAAACTTCTAAAGAATTGAGAACGTATTTGAATCTGTATATGTTTCACCGAGCCACTCAGTAGAGAGAGAGAGAGAGAGAGAGAGAGAGAGAGAGAGAGAGATTCGATTACGAATCATATGGAAATTAGTCGGCCATAAAAAATATAATTTGTTTCGTCGTTTGTTGACAAAAAAAAAAAATCTAAGTGCATGAGAGCCTCCATTCCCCGCATCCCCTTTTGAAAGAAGTTAATCCAAGTTGCACATCAGATTACATTGCTGTTCAAGTACGGAAGAGCCGTAGAGTAAAGCGACTTTGTGCATGCTGATACACTAATGATTCCATTAGATGAGCATTCAGGTAAGGAGAGACGCCATTCCGTTGGTCATTTACCCGCAGGTAAGCACAGAGGAGAGTCCCTTGCAAAGGGAAGGAGAAGGAGGAGGAGGAGGAGGAGGAGGGAGTCCTTAGAGCCAGTAAGCAACTCCATGGCGGTGGGATGAAGATGCATCTCAACGTGCAACCCACCCAACCATTCGGGCAGTTATACCATTATCGTAGTTATCGTTTCTCTCTCTCTCTTAGGTGATGCCCTTTTATTTTTTTCCTGCTGGGCTCCTCTTCATATCATTATAGGGATCCGTAAGTGTTATTCGGAACGCTTTGCGCGCGCTCGAACGGCCTCTTTGGAAACCGAAGAAGGCGGGAAAGGCGCTTCGGGAAAAACACCGAAGGATCATTAGGCGGCAGAAAAGAGCGGGAGCGGCCCCTCCGGGCGCGAAACAGGCCCGATTTAATGGCGTGATTCTACCAGGAAAATGGTCGATTATGAGGCGATTCCATTGATAAACATTCGAGATGGCTTTTGGCTTATTTTCTGAACCATGGTTCGTTAGATCTTTTGCTGAAGGAGATGTAAACTAGGCTGAATAATCCGGCTGCGTGAGTGTCAGAAAGCAAAGAAAGCTGAATAAAAGGCATCGGTGGTTGACAGAAAAGTAGCAATCTTTCCAAATACAGCTGATTTTTTTTTTTTTTTTGTTCTCTGGCTGAATATTCCAGGCGTTTATACGCACGCATACGAACCTATTATATCTCGTGGATCGCCAGTTTCATTGCTACCATGCCACTGACAAAAATAAAGAAAAAAAAATAAAGATTATTCGCACGACTTTAGCGAACATTGATAGAGATCACATATATTTGAACATTTAACTCTTACAAATGTACTACTTCAGGATAATCAACTAGCTGTTAATAAAAACGAGTTGACTTTACAGTAGCTTCCTCTGGAGTAATAGTTTTCTGAATGTCGGTTTCATTATAAATAAGCAGAAAATGAGTGATGTGTTTTTTTTATCATTGTTATTACTATAATTGTAATGAGATGCTCGATTTATTAGCGTGCTGTTATAAAGAAATCAGTAAACTTTTTAATAAACACTTGTGCAAAGTAATATTTACAATAAAAGGAAACTTTTCTTTTTGCACTATGAAAATAGACAGCATCATTGTTATCCAATTGCTGTAGGCATAGCGCCCACAACATTACTTACAGATATTGCTATGGTAAATTGAACGAGATTTGAAGTGTAATGCTTCACACGCCTACCCCCACGAACACACTTTACAACATATATATATATATATATATATATATATATATATATATATATATATATATATATATATATATATATATATTTATATACACACATATATTTGTATATATGTCTATATATGTCTATATACACACACACAATATATCTATATGTATACATATATATGTGTATATATGTGTATATCACCCATTACCACAGGTGAAAAATAAGAGACGGGATGTAGGTCCTTCGTCAATGGCTCGGAAATAAAGTCGAAACCGATCAGGACCCACACCCCGTCTCTTATTTTTCACCTGTGGTAATGTGTGATAAATGAATCACGTACAAAAGTGATAATAATCACCACATGTATATATATCTATACATATCTATATATATGTATGTGTATAATATATATATGTGTGTGTGTGTGTTTGTATACATATATATCTGAACTAAAGTTAACAATGAATTTGTAAACGTTTTATACACGTATCTGAAGATTGAGAGAAAGTGGGAAGAGGGAATGGAGAAAGGGGCTGCCCCCTGTTCTGAACGATGTATAGTGACGAGCATGGCCGACCTATAGTATAGTCGCAGGTTGCGGTTTTTGGGGAACCCTTTCAATTACCCCCTACGGAAGCAGCTCTCACACTTCCAGGCCACAAGGCAGACTCTAAGACACCGTCGAGTGGAGGAGGATGGGTAAACACGATGGTAAATAGGAAAGAATTGTTGTGGGTTTAGTGGAGAGGTTGGTGTCACCCCCTCTGTATCCGGGAAAAGAGTTAGTTTACAGAAGTAACGATATTAGGTAAGATGGAAGTCACACCTTTTCAAAAGAGGGTAAATTAATATACTGAAGCTGCAGTGATAGGTAGGATTGGTGCCGCTTTTTATACAATAGTGAGAGAGAGAGAGAGAGAGAGAGAGAGAGAGAGAGAGAGAGAGAGAGAGAATTTCTTGTTAGGTAACAAAGGCACAGGTTCGTGTTGTAATTTATGTGGGTAAAGAGAAAGCGTCGCTATGATTTTTTTTCCCCATTTTATTAGTTTTCTGTAAAAGAAAACTATTGTGCCAGCTTTGTTTGTCCGTCCTCACTTTTTTCTGTTTGCCCTCAGATCTTAAAAACTACTGAGGCTAGAGGGCTGCAAATTAATACGTTGATCATCCAGCCTCCAATCATCAAACATACCAAATTGCAGCCCTCTAGTCTCAATAGTTTTTATTTTATTTAAGGTTAAAGTTAGCCATAATCGTGCTTCTGGCAACGATATAGGATAGGCCACCACTATGCCGTGGTTAAAGTTTCGTGGGCCGTGGCTCATACAGCATTATACCGAGACCACCAAAAGATGGATCTATTCGGTGGCCTTGATTATACGCTGTAGCGGCTGTACAGAAAACTCGATTGCGCCGAAGAAACTTCGGCTTGGCGCATTTTTCACTTGTTTTTACATGAAAATAATCCTCTATCGCCTTCCAATCAGTTATGGATGTGTGTGATCAGAGTATATATACAGTGATGGAAGCACTGAATGTATGTAGATTTTGATGAGAAGAAAATCATTTGGAATGAACATTGATATACAAGTCAGTACACACATGCACACACACACTATATATATATATATATATATATATATATATATATATATATATATATATATATATATATATATATATATATATATATATATATATATATATATATATATATATATATATATATATATATATATATATATATGTATATATATATATATATATATATATATATATATATATATATATATGTATACAAATACACGTACATATATTTATGTGTGCGTGTATGTATGTCTGTAAAAGGTCTTCAATGTTAAGTAGCACTCCTCACAGCGAGAGTCTCAATGCCCATCTAGGGCAGCAAAAGTCTTTTGCCTTTTTCCTGGAAATTCCATCGTTAATCTGAATCTGAATTATACAGTGGTGGATCGCAGTCATCTTCGCGAAGTGACATGAGGCTAGCGGCATAACCGCCGCCCCCCCCCCCGCCAAATATTTATTATAAAAATACATGCTGAGAACCGGAATACTCTTGTTTTCGGAGCTAACCATCTCTAATGGACGAAAGGCTGACGAGTGTTGAGATAACTTTACTCCCAAATAATCACTCATGAGTCCATACAACTGTCAATGAGAACCAGCATCTGTTGAAGTCAAGGAAAAGGGCGTGGGGCCAGCAACCTCACTGCTAAAGTTACAGCAGAGTCCTGGTTCTATATATATATATATATATATATATATATATAATATATATATATATATATATATATATATATATATATATATATATATAATATATATATATATATATATATATATATATATATATATATATATATATATATATATATATATATATATATATATATATTTATATATGTATGTATATATATATATATATATATATATATATATATATATATATATATATATATATTTATATATGTGTATATATATATTTATATATATGTATATATAAAGTATATATATCGCTCCATCATTACAAGACTGTCGTATCAAAAATTTGAAGTTTTGAGTTACATAGCTCATAAGATTGCCCATTTAATTCTGTGTCTTTGGTAATAAAGTCGTAAGTCTAAGTGCATTATTGGCCGAGAGATGGCGGAAGATTTTAAGTCTAAATCAAAATCTCGGTGCAGTTATAGGACTTTGAAACTTTAAACGCTTCTCCTGAAAAATCAAGATTTTGGAGTTACGACAGTCTTGTAATGATGGAGCGATATATATATATATATATATATATATATATATATATATATATATATATATATATATATATATATCTATATATATATAATATATATATATATATATATATATATATAATATATATATATCTTCTTCTAGTTCTCTAATATGCCGAACAAGTGAATTCATCCTTTAAAAATACCAGCAGTCCTAAAAAAAAAACAAAAAACATATTTTGTAAAACTGATGAGAACGCAGTCGCTCTAAGTCGCACCACCACCAGCGGGCCATACACAGAGTGGGTTAAACGATCTTCCCCCCCTCTTCACACTCGCACTGCCGATAACAATGGGTGGTCGTTCGCCGTCAATGACTTGTTTGTCGCCATAATTGTGACTTGTGGTCTTGTGAGTGAGCTTTGTATGGCCACCAGTACGCAAAGCTCTTCTCCATGAAAGGAGACGGTGAATGCTCTCTTTTGGAATGTGTGTGCGTTTTGGGACATCCCACTTCAGAAAATATACGCGGTCTGGAAAATGCTCTCTCAAGGCACGGTCGGCAAATGATTGCGCTATGGCTATGCGCGTTTTTAAAATGTTCGGTAATGGGTATGCGAGTTCTGAAATTACTCTCTTCGCGAGTGTTAGCGTTCTGAAAATACTCTCTTCGCGAGTGTTAGCGTTCTGAAAATACTCTCTTCGCAACTGTTTGAGTTCTGAAAATGCTCTCTTCGCGACTCTTGGCGTTCTGAAAATACTCTCATGGTGACTGTTAGCGTTCTGAAAATACTCTCTTCATGACCGTTAGCGTTCTGAAAATACTCTCTTCATGACCGTTAGCATTCTGAAAATACTCTCTTCGTGACTGTCCTGAAAATATTTTCTTTGTGGCAGTTAGCTTCTGAAAATGCTCTCTTTGTGACTGTTAGTGTTCTGAAAATAATTTCTTTGTGACTGTCAGAGTTCTGAAAATACTCTCTTCGTGACTGTTAGAGTTCTGAAAATACTTTCTTCGTGACGGTTAGCGTTCTGAAAATAGTCTCTTCGTGACCGTTAGCATTCTGAAAATACTCTCTTCATGACTGGTAGTGTTCTGAAAATACGCTCTCCCTGACTGTTAGTTTTCTGAAAATACTCTCTTTGTGACTGTCAGCATTCTGAAATACTCTGTTCGTGATTGTTAACGCTCTGAAAATACTCTTCGAGACTAGGGGCGTTCTGAGAATATTTTCTTCGAGTCTGTGATCATTCGGAAAATGCTCTCTTCGTGATTATGAGGCTCTCATAATTTTTTTTTCGTGATCGTGAACATTCTATAATTACTCTCGTCATGACTATGATCGTTCTGAAAATGAGGGTTCTGAATTTTCCTCGTGACTATTAGCGTTCTGAAAATTCTCGCTGGTAACTATGCGAGTTTAGAAAATTGCATGCGCGTTCAGATATTACCCACTCCGGAGAGTTATAAAGTAGACACTTCGTAATTGAAAATGCACGCAAAATCCCTTAGTTCTTCCTTTTCTCTCTGTTTTGTCTCTTTTTCAACATGAATGAGGAGGTCGATGGGAAACCTAATATCCTTAGCTAGCCTGTGCTTAAAAAAAAAAAAAAAAGAGGTTTATAAGAAGATGCCGGATGACCGGCAGAAGATATCTTTAGTCTTGTTGCGTATAGATTTGGAATTTTAAAAAATTAAGTATTAAAACTGACTTTTTCAAATTCTATAATTTAAATTGGTTTCCATCCTAAAATAATATTGTTTACAAAATTAATGATCATTTAATCTGTACCTTTTCTCAGAAGGACGACTCACTCAAAACTATCAAAAATATTAATTCCCAAAATAGATTTTGTTCATCCCTCCAGCGAATCCATGAGAGGATAAAGAAGGCAGAAGTTCAGCAGCATCCTTGTACTCTACTGTATGTTTCATAATCTCTCCGGGTGAACTGGATATGGGGAACAAAGAAGTCTTTAAAATTAATGATATCCTAAGGGATGCCCCATCGGCAAAGACCGTGAGCTTGAAGAGGGGGAGGAGGACGAGGAGGAGGAGGAGGAGGCAGGAGGAGGAGGAGAAGGAGGAGTAGGAGGAGGTTGGAGGACGTAACCACCGTACAGCACTTGGAGCACTCCCGTAGCCATAATCACTCGTAAACTCTTGTAGTCATAATGGACCACTTAATTGAAATTCTAAAGAGGTTTTCACACCTCCAATTACTCTCTCTCTCTCTCTCTCTCTCTCTCTCTCTCTCTCTCTCTCTCTCTCTCTCTCTCTCTCCAGGTGATGTAATAAATGGGCAATTACCTACCCTTACATACTGTTACTTACGGTAGCCGACAACGAGATCCTGCCTCGTCTCTGCTCCGAAAAGCACTGTGTGCGACTCAGGCAGCAGCTCTCATGTCACCTCTAGTTATATATATATATATATATATATATATATATATATATATATATATATATATATATATATATATATATATATATATATATATATATATATAAAATATATATAAAATATATATATATATGTAATAAATATATATATATATATATATATATATATATATATATATATATATATATATACTATATATATATATATGTGACACATAAACCTTTTGTTCGGTTATATTCCTATTTGAGGCTTAATAAAAACATTAACATTTGTTCCCAACTCCAGCGACAAAACTCATTTTGCTCGCGTGAACGCTTGTGGGTGTTCTGTGATCATATATAGACGCTCGAGTATTACATTATTACATCAAATGAGCTCTCTTGCTGAAGTAAATGTACTGCAACTCCTGTTAATACATCTGATAACTGCTAGTACAGTACTTGTATTAATACAGCTGTAATAATTGCTAGTGCGGTTGTCACTGTCGCTTTGATATGTTGAAGAGCAATTGTGTAGACAGTTGTTGCTTAGTATATTTTACTGCACTAGCGGTTATTACGAGTGTCATCCAAACATGTTTTCTAGTTTTCGAGACAATTTACTGAATCACACACATTCACTTAAGTAAGAGACACGTGTAATCTTCACCTCCGTTCAGCAAATGCAACAATTTTACTACTACTACTACTACTACTACTACTACTACTACTACTACTACTACTACTACTACAAATAATAATAATAATAAATAATAATAATAATAATAATAATAATAATAATAATAATAATAATAATGTCATCACTATCACTGTTCAATGCGCTTTGCATGTGATGTACTGCAGTGTTTCTCTCCGTGGCTAGAGATACTGAACGCAGTTACGCTTTCTAAATTTTAACGAGCGGGAAAAAAAGACACTAAAAAAATTATGTGAATATTATGATCATGATTTAATTTTCAAAATATTTCCGTTTACGACGTCCAGTTGCAGAACAAGGAGTTCCTTCCCTTGGCTTGTGGAACCGGCAATGACTTATTTTCCCGTCGTGGTAGCCGTCATTATCACGTCATCCTCATCTTCCTACTCATCATCTTAGCGGTGATGATGATGATGATGATGATGGTCAGTAGGAGGCAAAATACGGTATTATAAACGCACAGAAACTCGGAAGCTGTAACCATTTGAACCTCTATTTGTTCTAGTCGAAAAGGTGACGCCTTCCGTTCATAAAAAAACTCGCGAGTAGCGAGTGCTGAAGACTCATTCACAGAGACTACCTCTACCCCTCTTCTATCATCTAAGGTTTGCGGGCAGTCGCCATCCGTAGGACACCCGAACTAAAAATCTCTTGATCACAATTACGGTGATCAGTTACTTAAACACAGTCGCATTTCGATCGGCAAATTTGATAACTCGGGACCTCGGCAGCGGCGGATATTATGTCCAATTTTAGCTCCCTCGCGACCTCTAATTGGAAAGACTCTGCAATATCGCGGATTGCAGCCGCGACACCTTTGCGTACGCCAGCGCACGCTCTCTCTCTCTCTCTCTCTCTCTCTCTCTCTCTCTCTCTCTCTCTCTCTATATATATATATATATATATATATATATATATATATATATATATATATATATATATATATATATATATATATATATATACACACACACGTACATTCATATAATACACACTCATATATATATATATATATATATATATATATATATATATATAATATGTATATAATTTATAATGTGTTTGTATATATATAAATAAATAATATAAATTATGTATATATATATACATATATATATATATATATATATATATATATATATATATATATAGAGAGAGAGAGAGAGAGAGAGAGAGAGAGAGAGAGAGAGAGAGAGAGAGAGAGAGAGATTTAATGAAATATTCACCAAGAAAGAAAATCGCCGCTTCTCCCTGCATCACATAGTCGCCCAACCATTAGCAGGAAAAGTTCACACATCCACCAAGCATTTTGTCTGGAACACAGACCTATCAGGGGAGCCTCCCGAACAATCCCAAAACTACGGTTCCTATCGACCTAAAAAGATCGTATGTGTGTGTGTTTGTGTGTGGGGGGTGGGGAGGGGGCAGGCGAGGGGGGTCGGAGGAGGCTGGCGGTGTTTGGTAGTTTGCGTTGTTAATTTCCAAACCTGACCGAGCCGTCGTCATAAGTCTGGCAATAATGTGACGTCTAAGGTTAATGAAACGTTAATTACGGCGCATTGCATAATTCATGCCCGTTTTCTAGAGGGTGGGGAGACGGCGGCTGGCTTTCATGTGAAGCTCCGACGTTCACTCACTCACTCACTCACTCACCCTGTTGGCTTTTCAGGCCTCGTTGTAACCTATTGCCGCTCTCACCGGACTCCTCTGAGGTCAGTAGCCAATTCAGTTACGGTGACGAGAGCTGATGTGCAATCGGCGCTTTTTGGCATTCATCAGGGATCACCCATCCAAGTAATGACCTGACCCAGTGTTGCTGAACGTCACTGATCGAGGAACCGGTTGCACAACAAACATGTACTGTGTGACTTTCTTTTGGAGGTTACCCGTCCAAATACTAATCGGGCCTAGTGTTACCCCGACTTGCATGGAAAATTGCATTAAGAGGAACAAGGCGATTTGTAGAAGAATCTAATAATTAAGCCCTCAGGGTAAATTGCGTAATTATATTTATTGTCGTTATGGTGAATTGCAAACTTGAAGAATTTTTAGTAGTTTTGGATAGGCATTTTGAAACAGTCGTTAAATAGAATTATTAGTAAGGTTTCCCACGTATTTAGTTCTAAGACAACCACGCACACGCGCACACACACACACACACACACACACACACACACACACACACACACACACACATATATATATATATATATATATATATATATATATACACACACACATTTATACATACATAAATATAATTTATAGATTTATTTTTCATTCTCTTCGTTTTATGGGGTTTTGTTTATATATGATCCTTCTAGTCCATGAAGCCCCTTTTTACTGTTTCCATATATAAACATTTGTGCATCTGAGATATATATATATATATATATATATATATATATATATATATATATATATATATATACATATATACATACACACACACACACACACACACACACA
>NC_089758.1:9439233-9449233 GCF_040412425.1 Macrobrachium rosenbergii
TTTTCCCAGTTTATTTTTTTCACTGTATCTATTCTTATCTACGAAAGTACATAGTCACGTTTTGTACAGCGTATGTAAAGCGGAAATAAAAAAATGTATAGATCGGGGAGATATGAATAAAATCCTGTCGACTTATCAATTATTGCAGGCGGTAAAGATAACTCCTAAAAAAAAATATCAAATTCCTATAAATAAATATAGATAAACGAACGCGTATGTGTGTGTGCTGAGTTCAGAAAAATGCACAACAATGTACCTTGTAAAACGGCACTCTTATTTTATGTCGAGGTATACAGACTGGCTGAAATAGGGTACGTTATAATTACCTGTATTAATATTATTAGGGTTATCCAGTACAAAATTATTAGATAACATTTACGACTGAGAGAAAACCGGCCGATGTCCCGAACTTGCTATCGACCGGTCGGCAGGACATCAATGAAAACTTCGGAAATTGATCAGTGCACAAAGAAATGTAAAAGCTTGATAAAATGCCACCAGGAATCTCCGCGCAAAGTAACACCGAAAGGAAATGGATGGTTAATTAAAGAAAAACCGAGGAAAATGTCGCGAATATCCGGGACTGTCGTCATCCACGACGTTTGTCCCCGGTTGTCGCGCCGTGTATGAAAATTACGGCCGCTGCTACTCGTGTCGGGGCGGCGAAAGCACGGAAGCTGCCTGACCGGGTATTATGTATAGACTTGTCATTTAACGTTTGCCCGGCATTGGGGCGGGTAGGTACTCGTGTAGATGTGTGTGTATTTTTTTTTTTTTTTTTTGCTAAGTTTTTTATTTTTTATTTTTATTTTTATTTTATTTTTTTAGGAATAGGGTTGCATTGTAGTCGGCGCGAAATTTTCATCTTCGTCTACTGTTCGTGTCATGTTGATGTAGGAGTTGCGAGATGTTCATTTTGTATTACGAGGTTTGTGGGATTTAGAATATATATATATATATATATATATATATATATATATATATATATATATATATATATATATATATATATATATATTATATATATATATATATACAGTATATATATATATATATACAAATATAATATATACATATATATAATATATATGTACATATACGTATATATATATATATATATATATATATATATTATACATATATATAATATATACATATAATAATATATATGTACATACATTTATATATATACACACATTATATGATATAATTACGATATAAAAAAATCAGTTCAGCGTCAAGTTATACGGTACACATTACAAGAGCAGAACTCCGCGACGAGCAACAAACTGTAGAGTGCCACTTGGAACGGCGCAATAATAAAGATGAATCGTAAAGTCATAGTTGTTTAAGGAAATGATCGTATCATTTACGATTCCCTGCCGTGATAATGTTCGTGATGAGGACGAAGATTATCATTACAGCCATTTTACTTGTTCATGATTTATGATTGCGGTGATTCGTGCATCAGTGTATTATATAGAGAGTTTAATATGTATGTATATATATATATATATATATATATATATATATATATATATATATATATATATTATATATATATATATATATATATATATATATATATATATATATATATATATATATATACAGTATACGCATGTTTATATATATAAACTACTGTAGTGTGAGGGCTGTTCATTACTTTTAATTGTCAGTTCCGTATATGGATAGACAAGTGTCAGTTACGTAGGAAATAAAACACGTAATATTCGTGAACCTTAATATATATTTTATATGGCTATTTTAAACAAACGCACACTGGAGATATATATATATATATATATATATATATATATATATATATATATATATATATATATATATATATATATATATATATATATATATATATATATATATATATATATATATATTATATATATAATATATATGTGTATATATATAATATACTGTGTTTATTTTATTCATTCATGTATATTTGAGCCTTGCAGCGTCATTGTAGGAACAGTTTTTATTTGTACAGATGTATTGTATCCTAATATCACTTAGGGTTTTGTTTTAGCAATCATGATAGAGAAAATGGTCGAGGAAGTATGGTTGGTTTCGTTGTGACCAGCAAACATATTCTTCAGCGCTGTGGTGTCAGGGAGAAAACGCTCGAGAAGAAGAAATTAATTTATTGGCGAGGAATAACATATAAACCGATTCTTTCATTTATCGAAAATTAAAAAAAAAAAAAAAAAAAAAAAAAAAGCGTGTGGTGTTAGAGAAAGAGGGTTTATGGGAATGACCGAATGGTTAGAGGGAGACGTACATAAATTCCCTCCATGGTAAGTGTCAAAATAATTTCAGTAACGTTGGTGTTGGAGAGGAAGTATGAAGAGAATGACTGATTGTTCGGAGAGAGATACAGTGGCGGCGATTGTTTATCGCATTATCATTACTCACGTCAAATAACACGATAAAGGCTCTAATGTAGACTGCAATTCACAAGGGCGATATTTATGATCGCTGTACTTCATACGTATGATTTTCCTTTTGTGTCGTCTTGTTCGGCATAAATGCAATGCAATACATCAACTTAAATTTTTGGCTGAATTCTTTATGAAATTTATGTAAATAGCTACAGGTGAACATTTAAATCGAAATCTCTGTGAACTTCTTATGTAGCTAATATTGCAGTGGGGTATGGAATCCGGTTGTGATTATTGTAAACACATCTTGAAAATATTCAAACACGAACAGTATCGATATACTCAGATGCAGTGCCCACGCACACACACTTAAATGATTGTACTGAAATATGTAGTTTTAAGAGGATATCGTATTAGTTAGATTTTATATATATATATATATATATATATATATATATATATATATATATATATATATATATATATATATATATATATATTGTGTGTGTGTGTACGTGTGTGTCTGAAGAAGAGGGATAGATCGCAATTGCTAATCTGCGGCAAATGGCCGAAGGTTACCAAAAAAGAAAAGGGACACGTCCCACATCCTACGGAGGCATCTAATAAGCATTTCATGACCGTCCTACGCTTCTCAGCCGAAAAGTTGAAGAAAATTGGTATTGGCGTTTCTCAGATATTCTAATGAGGACGCTACTGTTGACATCAAGAATGTTTGAAGCTTGCTTCGTAAGTGCTTTTGTCTTGATAAAGCGATTTTGTAAATCTGAACAGATTCTAACTGGTATTATTATTATTGCTGTTTTAATTTATTTCACAAAGACGAAAATTAGAGCTGAATTGGCTCTTGAATGCTGTGTAGGAATTTTGAAATAATTTCGGCAACAAAACGGTGTTTCTTTTATTTTACATTTATATGATTATATGAAAAACATGTCAACTTTCATGTCTGCGTCAGTATTGTTGGCAAAGATATCTTGCTTTTAAACCTTTGTAGGGATTAATAATAATAATAATAATAATAATAATAATAATAATAATAATAATAATAATAATAATAATAATAGTACTCAATGTCCTGTTGCTTGCTGCGTGCTGACAGGCACCGCCATGCATATAAATATTTACCTAAATTTAAAATTATTATTACTTACAGTTGTAACTTGAAATGAAACTTAAAGTACGTACTTTGAACTGGAAATAGAACTGGCAAGGTACAAAATTTCATACAGTATGTCTATATATATACATACATACACACACACACAAATATATATATACATATATATATATATATATATATATATATATATATATATAGAGAGAGAGAGAGAGAGAGAGAGAGAGAGAGAGAGAGAGAGATTGAATTTCGTTTTGGTATAGGTATAAATAACGTTTTACTGAAAAGAAATTTAATTGCATACGATGAAACAGAAAATGTCATGCTTATCCTTCACATGAGGTTTATATATAACCATTTATTTAAGAGTTTGTGTGTGTGCGTGTGTGTGTGTGTGTGTGTATTTTACACTTCAGCACTGCTAAAAGTGATCGCCGCGAATCATAATTGCATTCAGAATTCTATGGCACTTTCGGAAAATGACTCCTAAGATTTTGCTGTTTTCCCAATATTATTTAACTAACGAAAAATACAAGGAAATTGGTAAAATTCCCATATCCTTGAAAGTAAATACTTGGTTAATATCCTTCGTGTGCGAGGGAAGGAAACGGTATTGTTCTTATTCTGTTTCATCCAAGAATGAAATTAGAAAATTATTAACGTCACAGAATTTATTTCCTTCCATGACAGCCATGACCAGAAACAGTCCAGTTGGAAATCATTAGCATTAGGAATTGCAGAGTCAGGTACATTTGTATAAAGCAGTGATGATGAACGCCAACCACACTGTCGATTTCTTAAAAATAGCCCATCCCTGTGACCGCTTCCAGGTATATACCAGTGCCCAGGAGACCAGATTAGTAATGGGAGGAGGTGGGTATGCAACCAAAACCCCCTTTTCACGGGGCTGGCATTTTGGGAAGGAATGTCCGCCGGAGGGCGTTCATAGCGCGTCCGCCGATTATTTTTGGTTAAGCCCTATTTTGAGCGTGTCATTTTTCAAGAACTGTTTCTTGGTTAAGTCGGGCATTGTGTCAACACGGGCTCTTGCTCTCCTGAATAGCCCACTAAAATCATTTATTTATTTATTTTTAAGCTGTTTGGTCAAAAGTAATATTTGTGATAGTAGATGGTGGAATTAAATAGATAAATAAACCAAAAGATGAAGCATTCGTTGGTTATTTTTCGGCCAAGTCGTATTTCAGGGGAAAGCCGTTTGAATTTCAGTTTCTTCTTAGGATCTAAAATACTTACCCATAAGCACACACCTGGCGACTAACTAAGCCCCGTTTTAAAGAGACACATTTCAAGATTTTATTTCTTACAAGACGAAGGATGCTTACCCAGAGGCAAACCCGGGGACGTGGTGTGCCTGAGACCCGACGCAGCTGCTGCAGCGGCCGCGGCGGCCGCCGCCGACCCGCGGGACATGATAGCCGCAATGGAGAAATCAGTGGCTCGGGGCTTACACCCAGACATTGCTTCCTCTAACCCGCCCGCCAGCATCACTGTCAGCTCTTCCTGAGGATTGCGCCGTCCACAACTTTTATCCTTTCACAAAACCAGGTCGCACCTAAAGACGGTGCCAGAATGAAAATTGGAAAAAATAACGAAAGTTTGTTATTTATTTATCGGGGTTAATTTTGAGTTCTTCGGGAAGTCAGCGAGAGCCAATTGATTATCAAGTTTCTTTTAATTTGAGCGTGGTCGCAATCACATGTGTATCGTCGATGACTTCGGGATAGACACCATCACCTCAGCAATATATCTGTCTCTGTATGACAAGGAATTTTTGCGAAAAATTCATTGAGCGCGGGCAAATTATTTTCCGTTTTGCACCTGCGCAGTCTCAGCAGTGTCCAATCAAAAAGGTGTTTCATGCGATACGGGGGAAATTATCAACGCGAGACTTAGGCGAGTCGGTGGGCCGCACAGTGCACGAAGGACTCCAAGTCACAAGAAGAAAATTGGAACATCACTAACACCTCATATTCCACTAATTATCTGCCAACAACTCTGGCTGAAGTGTCCACCCGCCGTACAGAGTGATGACCAACTGATGAACAGTGAAGACCATGAGGAGGTGTCGCGAGAAAGAGGAGGGGCGTCACAAGCCCCGCCCCTTTGTTGTCGTTATGAGTTGCGGCTACGCTTTTTGCTAATTTTATTCTGTGATTTTCTGGGGTCCTTGTGGTTTCATTTTCAATATCCTGTCCATATAGCTTTTGATATGGCCGTAGGAAAGTTGGAGAGAAGATTTAGACTTCGGAATTGCTGGAAAGAAAATTGTATTTAAAAACTAATTCATCGAGAGCTATAGACAAACAATCAACAACTTAGCTCTGACCATTCACAACCCATCCCCTATTCAACGTCAGGGCCATCAGGGACCAATAGCGGCCCATTTTCCCAGGTGGGCGGTGTCAACAAGAATGATGATCTCTGGGTTCTCTATTATTTTCCGCTCCACGTGGTAACATATTTATTCTCCATCTCATTATTAATAATCACAGACCACGCAATAAAATACAAGTCACAGTGTATCAAAGGTGTTTCGCGGCGAAGGCAGAGGGCGCAAGAGCCGAAAAGAAACGCCAAAAGAAATAGGCTAAAAAGAAAGAACGGGGCAACTCGCCTACTAAGTGAAAAGCTCTCACAAGTCGTCGGTGGTTGAAGGGGTCTTCTGCACATATGATCTGAGACCTTGCGCACCCACAGATATCCAGCCTCTCCCTCTCCCCCCAACCCATCCCCTCCCCCCCCCTCAGCCCTCCAGCCCCCTGCTAGACATGACACATCCCACTCCCCAGCTCCCCTTCCGGAAGGAGGACCCCCGCGACTCCCCACCCCTCATATTTTCTTACCTTTTGGGGCCATTGAAGAAGATTTTCTTCGCCAGAGCAAAAATTTCGTGTTCTTTGTCATTCTTCGCCCAGTTGTAAATTCGTGTATAGATAATTCGGTGGTCACTTTAATTCAGGCTAATTTTTACTTTAGTGTGCGCAAGTAATGTCATTTAACCTTTAATGAATATGAATGGCTTGGGCTCTAATAAAGCTCCTGGGGCTTTTCATTATTTAATGGTTGGTTCCGTTTTAGTGGTATATAACAGTAATTCTTGACTCGTGTAATGACGATGATAATTAAGAGCAGGAATTATTATTAACACTAACAATGGCAGGAGAAATAATGTTAATGGCCTTAGGGATGAGAATTGTCTTCAGTGACGGGAATGGTCTTAATTAATTGAAAAGAGAAATAATTAGGTCGATATGAGAACGGAAGAAATTAAATCAAGTAAGTTTTAGTAGGGCATAAGTAATAATTACAGTTTTTTTTTATTCAGAAAAGGTAACAGAATATTTATTTATTGTTGTAATTATAGTTTCATTTATTGTTGTAATTATAGTTTCAAATTTTCCATAAACACACTCAATAGTTTATATCTATATATATATATATATATATATATATATATATATATATATATATATATATATATATATATATATATATATACAGTATATGTCTGCGTCTGTGCTTGTTCGCGTGCGTTGTATAGTATCTCTTAAATTTACTTTTCCACACATATACACTTTTCTGTTTTATGGAAGTTCGCTTATCAAGTCAGTGGTCTGTTTATCACGTCCAGATAATAATAATAATAATAATAATAATAATAATAATAATAATAATAATAATAATAATACAGTTATTATTATTATTATTTTTTTTTCAAAATTACTGCATTCTGCCAGTAACCGCCAATGTCCGTCATTCTTTGGAGAGGAAAGTAGGCGCAAACTTGCGGTATTTTTATTTACGAAGAACACACCATCGCAGTTACAGAGTAACTACACCGGCATAGGTTATAACTAATTTTTTTTTTTCTCCAAAGAATGACGAACATCGGCAAGTTACTGACACAAAAAAAACAGTTAATAGAAAGAAAGAAAAACTCTGTATAAACTAAATGCAGCTGATTTAATTATCACTTTTAATACTAAATGTTTATTATTATTATTATTATTATTATTATTATTATTATTATTATTATTATTATTATTATTATTATTATTATTATTGAAGAAGAATATGAGGAATGATCACTAAATGCGGGTTCCTATTGTATATTACACTAATTTTTAAATTTTAGTTTTCAGTAGGTTATGTTGCGTCATAAGATCCTAAAGTTATCGAAGCACGTCTTCCATTAAGAAATGTTTAGCGTTATTTAATTACAATCCTGCTACAGTTTTTTCGCCTACTTTGGATCTGCGTACCACTGTTATCAGTTTTTCTTTGTAATTTATTTAAAACTAAAAAAAAATCGATGGGATTACAGCATATAGTTGGTAGACATTATAGCTCGTTTATTACAAAATAGTAAAAATTAATGGGTGTTGTCAGAAATTGAATGGTATGCGCGATTTAATGAAAATTAAATTACAAAAAAAAAAAATAATAATAATAATAATAACGATTTGTACTATATTATTATTATTATTATTATTATTATTATAATATTATTATTATTATTATTATTATTATTATTATTATCTTATTATTATTATTATTATTATTAGAATCACTTCACATCATCTGTTAACTGTTCTGCCATTATGTGCTTTGTTTGTTACTGATGGACATTCAGTGGACTTTAAATTGGTTAGTGCATTAATTACAGAATTAGTGAACAAAGTTTTTATTTTCTTCACAAAGAAAGAGACCGAAGTCCTTTCCAAACTCTTCTTGCACACTACTAAAAAGGATTAACAAAAGCCACTTGCAGAAAGTATCTGGAAGCATTCATATATATATCTATATATATATATATATATATATATATATATATATATATATATATATATATATATATATATATATATATATATATATATATATATATATACATACATATATATATATATATGTTATATATATATATATATATATATATATATATATATATATATATCTAGGCTATACATATATATACACATATATAATATATATATATATATATATATATATATATATATATATATATATATATATATATATATATATATATATATATATATAATACATATTTATATATGTACAAATAACTAGATTTAATTAATTTATGGCATCTTTACAAATAATGTACATCTCTCTTTTATTATCATTTTTTTATTTCCGTACTACATGACCAAAAATAAAAAAAACATACTGAAAGTAAAAGAATTTATGCTTATCTAAAGAATATTAATTTGTATTGCATCTTCAGAAAAATAATTTATATCCTATTTTCGTGTTAATTTTATTTCGCCGTGAAAGTTAACTGGTCCTGTACTACGAGTATTAGGTGTGAAGTTATTTGTAGTTACCAAAACATGCTTACCAGTTGAAATCCGTTACCATTAAGCAAGGCACAAATTTCATTAGGTTCCCTTGTTGCATTTTCATATTATTTCTCCGCTAGCTAGAATTTATTTGGCGGCAATATACTTCGAATTTCTCCAGTTCAACAAACTTATTTTATGAGTGAGGGTTGTTTTTTGTATCTTTGAATTACGAAAGGAATGGAATTATTGCGAAAACTATTAATTTTACCCATTGTGTCACTGTATGTAATATATATATATAATATATATATATATATATATATATATATATATATATATATATATATATATATATATATATATATGTATATATATATACATATATATATATATATATATATATATATATATATATATATATGTATGTATCTGGATAACACACACATACATATATACAGTATGTGTTTATATATATATATATATATATATATATATATATATATATATATATATATATATGTATCTGGATAACACACATACATATATACAGTATGTGTTTTATATATATATATATATATATATATATATATATATATATATATATATATATATATATATATATATATATATATATATATATATATATATATATATATATATATATATATATATATATATAGAGAGAGAGAGAGAGAGAGAGAGAGAGAGAGAGAGAGAGAGGCTATACATTGCGTATGTTTACAGTCAGCAAAAAAATTTTTATTAGAGGAAAAAGTTGAGCCCCTCCGTCTCATCATTGCAAGAAAAAAAAAAGAAGAACAATACCTGTAACCGCTTCTTCTCTTGTTTCCCTTGAAGCTAAATATCACGTCGAAGGAAACCCGAATCCCAGACGACGCAGGCTTTAATAACAGGTGGACATGACAATGACAAAATGTAAATAAGCGTAATTGGATAATTCGAACAGGTAAAGGGGCCGACGACGGAAATTGGTGATGCATGCAATATGCTCCGTGTAATTCCCACAGATCCGCCCCCTTCCTACTCCCCCCCCAACCGCCAATTCCACCGTTTACTGTTAATCCCCCGTTCCTTTTTCTCCCCCCGGCCGCCATGGGGCTAGGGGTGGGGGG
>NC_089758.1:9456733-9494233 GCF_040412425.1 Macrobrachium rosenbergii
ATATATATATATATATATATATATATATATATATATATATAGACATGATTGTCTAGAACACCGGAAGGTTTCCTCTGGGCATATTAAAGTAAAGAAATATTGTTAACAATATCTATAAAACCCATAAACCCATATGGAATGAGATGAGAAGTTCGTAAGGATAGCAAACGATATTATTTTCGCAGAATATTTTATTGGAAAAGTGGTTGCAACATTGTCTCCTTGGTGATCTTAAATGCCAGAGTGAAAATAGTCATTATTCATGTTTATCAACTACTCTGGTGCGGGCTTTTTAGTCCATTTTCGGCTAGGCACATTTATTTAGTCTTTTTTTTTTATGAAGAGTATTGAGATTATCCCCATAAATTTTTCTCCCCTGATTTTCAAATTTCGAAATTCTTTCTGCGTTCTTCCCACCTCAAATCTCAACATTACCGTTCGTTCACTTTTTTCCTGTTTCCTTCGGCGACGATGAGGTATTCTGGATTCTCCTCCTCCTCCTCCTCCTCCTCCTCCTCCTCCTCCTCCTCCTTATTTGTTATTCCTCCAAGCAGTGTATTTTTAGCTCTCCATGCAAGCAAGCACATCAGTTTTCCTGCAACAAAACGCATCTCGTTAGTTCGCTTCCATAGGAAGCCCGTCACCATTTTCGTCGGGTGTTGAATGCCAGCTGAAGGCGCCGACGTCGGCAAATCCGTGCGTGCTTTCGTTAGCGATGCGTAAAAAGAGTGTCCCAGTTCGGGGGACACCTCCCCCCACCCCCGACGCCCCCCTCTTCCCACCCACTCTCGATGCTGCATCGAGATTGACAATGATGTCTTCTTGTTAGGTAAAATATTTGGGAGTTCGTCGCGGCAACCCACAATAGTAATCAAAGCCGTCATTGATGATTCCGCCCTCGCGAGAGCATTGAATTGGCAAGCTTTGGTGATAGATAGAGAGATCGATCAACAAAATGTTACTGTGCGTAGCATTTTGTTGAGGACTTCAGTGACATTGAATTTTCTTGTTTGGCTTTTTTTATCTATCTATCTATCTATCTATCTATCTATATATGTATATATATATATATATATATATATATATATATATATATATATATATATATATATATATATATATATATATTTATATTAGAAAGGCCTATAAAACACTGTTCGAATGTTGCAATCTTTATTATTCGAGCACTTCCATCTGTGCCCCTGTTCACGTGCACACACACATAAATATGTGTGTGTGGGTGTGTAGATATGTATGTATGCACCCACATAAAAGTATGTAAAAAACACATGTAAGTCTTTTCTTCTCACAGTGACGAAAGGGCCAACAGCAGTCGGCGAAGTTGAAAACACATCTCCATCCATTACCAGTACTTTGTGTAAACCGTCCATCATTCCGTATGCCTGTCTTCGCGCACGAAAAATCCATTAGACTGGTAATGACGGTCCGCATCCGGTAGTAATTCTAAGAGCGCTCTTGAAAACTCTCGTATCGAGCATTGCATACTAAAGGTTAACTTGAACATCGGCTCCCAGATCGCGTATCTGCCTCCTGTCAAGGAATTCGTAGCTCAGACGAACCCCCCCGTTTTTTTTTTTTTTTTTTTTTTTTTTTTTTGCGGCACGTTTCTGACTGCGTTGAATAATCGCGATTGAATCGATCTATAGCTGCTTTGATCTTTTGTCGTTGTTGATGTTGATGTTATCTTCTCTACTGTGGTTTTTGTTTTATAGTTTTTTAATCATAGACTTTGGGCTAATTCATAGTTACTGCTTTTATTTTTCATTGCCGTTTTGTTTGTAGCTGTTAATTTCACTCTTTAAAGTTATATTTTGTTTCGTTATTCTTGTATTCATTTCTTTGGTGACCTTTTTTTATTGGCTGTTATTTTTCATTGACATAATTTGGCTCTTCTTTGCTCTTATTTTAATTCCCATGGTTGTCCTCTCCTTAATACTTATTATTTTCCATTACTCTTATTTTTTAATCTCCACTTTTCTGTTTTATTTATCATTATTCTTGTTTCATTTCATCTGAGACCTTCTCAATTGTTACCACTTTTAATTATCGTGGTGATCTTAATCGTTAATCTCCATTTTTACTGTTATTTGGGTCATCGTTGTTATTAGATTCTCTTCTTTGATGACTCATTAGTTATTACCGTTATTATTTTTCATAAATAATTTTACTGGGAAGTCTTTATTTTCTCTTATTTATGTTTGCGTCTATATAGTTGATGTGCAGGCTATACCGATTTCTGCATCATTGTATTCCGATGTCCTCAAGAAACATTATGAAAGTTTTGTTAGGATTATAAGGTTATATATATATATATATATATATATATATATATATATATATATATATATATATATATATATATATATATATATATATATATATATATATATATATATATATATATATATACTGTATATATATATAAATATAACTGATCTTTGAAATATTTCTCAAATTGCTATGATTGCATTCTGTGTGTGTGTGTGTGAGAGAGTGACAGACCATGGATTGAATTTTAGCACACTGATGATCTTTGATAGAAGCTCAAACATCCCACTTTCATCTCGTTAACTAAGCTTGTAGTATTTCCGATATTTATTTGCATAGTAATAATTATAATTATGATGATAAAAACAATATTAATAATAATAATAATAATAATAATAATATTATTATTATTATTATTATTATTATTATTATTATTATTATTATTATTATTATTATTATTATTATTATTATTATTATTATTAATTATAACAGCCATAATGATAAGAAGGATGAAGGCGTGCTGCCTATTTACAGAATAATAAAACTGCGCTGATTTGCGTAAAATACTGACTATTAATTGAAAAAGGTGTCATTTATGACATGGTTAACGTAACTTTTTTTTCATACAATTAAAGATCTGCACTGGAGTCATGGATGAGTAAACAAACAGAGCATCGTCTATCGTTATTTAGCATACCGCAATAATAATAATAATAATAATAATAATAATAATAATAATAATAATAATAATAATAATAATAATAATAATAATAATAATAATAATAATAATAAAGCAGTTTAAATTCTGATGTTAAACTCTTGCAACATGAAAATCAGTTTATTTTCTTTTTCCACTTTTTTTTTTTTTTTTTTTTTTGACCTCTCGACCAACGCTTCCACAACGCATTCCTACTCGATGAGTAATATGTTCAAATGTCCATCGGTGTTATCGCGATCAAATGATATTTCCTCTGCGCTCTCACAGACTTTCGTTTATTTCGTAAACCTCTCTTTAATATCGATTCATTCCTGCAAGTGGTTTTCACCTTGACAAGGCCAAGAGGCGTTGAATTAGATTCTGATGATGAATTCATTATTTCGCCCACGGGACTTCATTTTTCAGCTTTTCAACATGGCAGTTCCAAAACATAGTTTTACAATGCGAGTTTATTTATTTCTTCATTTATTTATTTATTTACTTATTTATCTGTGATGAGGTCGCAAACTAAACTTAGCCCAATTTTAGCGGTAAATTTTCCAACTTCCATCATCGAAACCAATTTTTAACCTCCTTTTTTGTATCTCTCTGGTCTAAACTTCTTGCAGTCACCCCTATTCACATCACAAACATAACTTCTTGGAATGAGAAGTTCCTCTAGTTTCTGTTTCTGATAATTCCTGGGCGACATCTTCACCCATTTTTCCTTCTCCATATCCCTAGGGGGTGACCCCTCCCCAGCCTTCTTTGAGACCCTAACATGTGCCACGTCCCTCCCGCCCATGCATCACCTACCGAGAACTTCCTTTTGTAAACTTCCTTTTGTCCTTCCTACGCGTCATTTGTCCTCTTCGGAGGCCGGGGGTTGTTGGCAGTGGGTCGTATAGGTTGGGAGGGGGGACCCGGTCCTGGGAATTCAATGGTTTACTGGACGAAAAAGGGGGGAGGGTGTTAGGGGGCGCCAGGAGGGAAGAGGTCAGCCCACCCAGGGGGCACCAACGACACAGTTACTCTTCTACACTCGGACCCCACACATACACACTCTTATACACTTAGAGCCACACACAAACACACACCTATAAGAGCCACACACACACACCCCTAAATACACAGGTAGACTTAAACGGAGGTATTTGTGCCGGGGAATTTTTCATGACAGTCCTTCAAGATGATCTGTTGATAGTGAAGGGAATGGAACTCACAGTTCACGCTGTAAATTTATTTGTTGCCTGTGAGGTCTTTGCTGGTACTTGGAATAGGAATAGTTTAGCGCTTAAGTATGGATCCGTTACTGCGATGTTTTGCTTTAATTGTCAACACATTTTATTCGTAACTTTGCTAAGAATTGATGTATGGGAGAAAATTTCTGAATATGTGAGGTAGTCATCGGTTTAATCACACACACACTCACATATATATATATTATATATATGTGTGTGTGTAATATATGTACATGTATATATGGGTAAATGCAAAATAATATAAGTGTTTCGTCGATACTTTAGTAAAAATGAGCTGCTTCATATTGACGGGCTTCTTTAGACTTCAAAAAATTTATCAGTAGCCAGAGAAAGTTCACAGTTCTAGTAAATAATCAACAGAACACTTATGTTATTGTGGATTTATTTCTTTTAATTTAGCTATGACAGTGTGCTCTTTTATCATACCTGTGTATATATATATATATATATATATATATATATATATATATATATATATATATATATATATATATATATATATATATATATATATATATATAAACATATAAATATAAATATATATGTATGTATATAATATATATATATATATATATATATATATATATATATATATATATATATATATATATATATATATATTTTTTTTTTTTTTTTTTTTTTTTTTTTTTTAATAACTACGCCTGCTGTCAGGGTAGCCTTTTTGTAAAATTTAGTACGACACTTCCTTACTTTAAGATAATGGTCATCTCCGCTGTTTAGTAACTTTAAGACGATGGTCATCTCCACTATTTTTCCTGGTTAATTTTGGGTAAGACCCTGGTACAAGGGTGTCCGAATTGTAGTCTTCAGTTATAATTGAAGTCAATGGTGCGCGGAGAATGGACTCCAGCAGCTGTAGTTAGCGACAGACATTCGAATACAGCGCTTCGTAAGCTTTCTTCAAACATCTTTTTTTTTATGAGAATGAGTTCGATATAATATTTTGTTTTCATTTTTAATAATATTTATGAGATTGCCTTTTTGTTTATGTCGTCTTGTGAGTCGTTGTCAGACGGTCAGGAACAAAGGTGGGTCTTTGATGTGATGTGTTAGCTTCAAAGAATGGCGAAATGGGCTTGAAGACAGCAAACCAGATTTGATATAAAACTCATCATTTGCTTATACACAACCACACACACGCACACACTTATGCACACATTCAAAACAGACACATGCTATATATATATATATATATATATATATATATATATATATATATATATATATATATATATATATATATATATATATATATATATATATATATATATATATATATATATATATATATATATATATATATATATATATATATATATATATATATATGTGTACAAAATGGGATTTATATCAATCATGCTAACCCTTCCAATAATATTCGTTTATTTAACATGTTTTATTGCTGACGATTTGTACGCTATCATGAATGGCACAATATGGGAATCACGAGAAGTAGATATCTAGTATAGGTACTAAGATAGCATGGCTTGATGTTGGAGCCACAAGGAAACATAGGTGATAGATATAGTCAAGTATGAAATTCGTAATGATACAGTGTAACTCATTCAAATAGAGGAAATGCCATTAGAAATGATCAGTTACCTTTTTGACACTTCAGCGACGTTCCATGGTGATGTGGTTTATAATTTGCGAGTGACTAGGTTCCCAAAATAAGATACAAAGTTCAGGAGCATCCTTAAATTGTCACACACACACGTGTGTGTATATATATGTGTGTGTGTGTGTTGTATAGTGTATAAATATATATACTATATATATATATATATATATATATATATATATATATATATATATATATATATATATATATATATATATATATTTATATTTGTGTGTGTGTTTGTATGTCTGTCTGTCTGTCTGTCTGTCTGTGTGCGTTTGTCTTTAAAACTCAATTTAAGATTTTTTTTCACCCATTCCAATCTAATGTCGTCAGACCACGTCAGGCTGATTTAGGCGGCGACTCCTCCCAAGCACCATCCACTTACTCAGTATTTCCCCGAGACCCCGGAAAACGCCTTTATAAAACTTACATGGGATTATGATAATAAGACGAGAGATATCAAGGCAACCCTCTTCCCATCCTGGGACTTCCACGGTCAGACTTGAGTTTTATGGAAGCACAAATCACCTGCCGAAACTCGGTCCCATCTGGCCCAGGTGGTGAATATGACCCGGCACGAGATGCTGCGAGATGCGGGGAGACCATCTCCACCCCATCCCTTGTGGGGTGAAAATGGACCCCAAGTTTGACACTCGACGGAGATGGCACGAAATATTTTTGGACAGTTCTCGGCATCATTCGGCTGAGTGAGCGGAGTGTCTCCCCATTTGCGGCCCCGGTTTTCCTGCGGCTTTTTCTTAATGCTGTTTTGGCTCCAGTTTTTTTTTGTTTTTTTTATTTTTATCGTGCGTATACTGATAGTGACTGCAACATCAATAATAATAATAATAATAATAATAATAATATGACAAATAGTAATAATTGTAATTATGACTATTATGATCATGGATTTTATTATTATTATTATTATTATTATTATTATTATTATTAGTATTATTATTTTGGAGAGATAATAATAACGATAATAATAATAATAACACCGTAATATGATTACTACAAATAGTAATAACTGTAATTATGACTATTATGATCATAGATGTTATTATTATTATTATTATTATTATTATTATTATTATTATTATTATTATATATAATAATAATAATAATAATAATAATAATAATAATAATAATAATAATATGACCGTAATAAGACTACTACAAATAGTAATAATTGTAATTATGACTATTATGATCATAGATATTATTATTATTATTATTATTATTATTATTATTATTATTATTATTAATATTATTATTTTGGAGGATAATAATAATGATAATAATAATAATAATAATAATAATAATAATAATAATAATAATAATAATAATAACACCGTAATATGATTACTACAAATAGTAATAATTGTACTGTAATTATGACTATTATGATCATAGATATTATTATTATTATTATTATTATTATTATTATTATTATTATTATTATTATTATTATTATTATTATCATCAAAACTTTATTTACCTCAGAAATGGGATGATGAGTCGGTTGCAATGATACACACTGCTCATTATTCTCAACTTATATTGAAATTTAAGCGGTAACTAATTTTTTCACTGGGTTTGTTCATACTCTTTTTGTTTGTCTTCTTCGATCTCGTAAGTATCTGTTTTTTCTTTATCCATGAGAATTTCAACTGACTCAAGTAAAACTCGCGTTGAGACCCACGACGATAAGTTATTCATGTGTGTACTGTACTTACACTAGAAGATTCAGTACTAAAAAAGGTACCGCTTGTATGTGGCAGGTATCCCAAGTGACGGATTTGCCAGTTCTCCAATTCGTAAATTGAGAGAAACGGTTTGATAGCAATCTTTATAGTAGGTTACGTTACGTTAGGTTGATCTGGTTGGATTACGTTACGTTGGTTAGGTTACGATGGTGGTCCAGACCACACCTTAGGCCCCTCTAAATACCGTTATGTTTTTTCCCTTTTTCAGCGCGATTTTTCCGTTTTTCTTTCTAAACCTCAAAGTCTTCTCCATTTTCCTATCACGCCTTTCTCCCACTATTCCTCTTCCTCCTCCTCCTTCGTCCACCTTTCTCCCACTATTCCTCTTCCTCCTCCTCCTCCTTCGTTCACCTTTCTCCTACTATTCCTCTTCCTCCTCCTCCTTCGTCCACCTTTCTCCCACTATTCCTCTTCCTCCTCCTCCTCCTCCTCCTCCTCCTCCTCCTTCGTTCACCTTTCTCCCACTATTCCTCTTCCTCCTCCTCCTCCTCCTCCTCCTTCGTTCAACTTTCTCCCACCTCTTCTCCTCCTCCTCCTTCCCACCTTTCTCCCACTCCTCCTCCTCCTCCTCCTTCGTCCACCTTTCTCCCACTATTCCTTCTCCTCCTCCTTCGTCCTTTCTCCCACTATTCCTTCCTCCTCCTTCTCCTTCGTTCACCTTTCTCCTACTATTCCTCTTCCTCCTCCTCCTTCGTCCACCTTTCTCCCACTATTCCTCCTCCTCCTCCTCCTCCTCCTTCGTTCACCTTTCTCCCACTATTCCTCTTCCTCCTCCTCCTCCTCCTTCGTTCAACATTCTCCCACTATTCCTCTTCCTCCTCCTCCTCCTTCGTCCACCTTTCTCCCACTACTCCTCTTCCTCCTCCTCCTCCTCCCACTCCTTCCTCCTCCTCCCTCGTCCACCTTTCTCCCACTATTCCTCTTCCTCCTCCTTCTCCTTCATTCTTTCCCCACTATTCCTCTTCCTCCTCCTCCTTCTTCGTCCACCTTTCTCCCACTATTCCTCCTCCTCCTCCTTCGTTCACCTTTCTCCCACTATTCCTCTTCCTCCTCCTCCTCCTTCGTTCACCTTTCTCCCACTATTCCTCTTCCTCCTCCTCCTCCTTCGTCCACCTTTCTCCCACTACTCCTCTTCCTCCTCCTCCTCCTCCTTCGTCCACCTTTCTCCCATTATTCCTCTTCCTCCTCCTCCTTCGTCCACCTTTCTCCCACTATTCCTCTTCCTCCTCCTCCTTCGTCCACCTTTCTCCTACTATTCCTCTTCCTCCTCCTCCTTCGTCCACCTTTCTCCCACTATTCCTCTTCCTCCTCCTCCTCCTTCGTCCACCTTTCTCCCACTATTCCTCTTCCTCCTCCTCCTTTCTCCCACTATTCCTCTTCCTCCTCCTCCTTCGTCCACCTTTCTCCCACTATTCCTCTTCCTCCTCCTCCTCCTCCTCCTCCTCCTCCTCCACCTCCTCCTCCTCCTCCTCCTCCTCCTCCTCCTCCTACTCCACCTCCTCCTCCTCCTCCTCCTCCTCCTCCTCCTCCTCCGTCCACCACTCGACCGTTACCTCCGTCTTGTCCTTTCCTCCTCAAACAGCCCTCAGCTTTTAACTATCAATTAGGGGCCCCTTCCCCGTGGCAGGTGTTCATTAGTCGACACATACAGGCGCTCATTTGCACAAATCAACCACTTGTTTAAGGAAGGGTATCAATTTCGCACTTGTCAATTACCCTGTGAAGCCAATAGATCTTCCCTTCCTAATTTTTGGGTGGGAAAGGATAAGCGGCTCCGGTGGTAGGGAGGCCCTGTAGGAAGAGATGTCAAGAGGGCGTGGAAAGTCTTCGTTGAAGGGCTCCGATGTGTAATGAAATTTTCTTTGGATCCATTCATGGCTGGTGCCGCGATATTCATTCTTCTGTCATATTCCGTCTTTTAAAAGGCGGTCGTTCTATTGCTTCCCGCGGGTTAGATTTCTTATCATTTTTCCCCTCCAGAGATGAGAAGGCGATGAATAAAAAAGATATACAGAATATACAAAATGATTGATAAAATGCACTCTGTAGATTACTTCTAAACTAAACTTGAGGGAAACAATACTTCAAAAATAAATAGAGATACAGTACATGCAAGAATGATTTTAGTCATTAAACTGATTTACAGAGGTATGTATCGTCTAAGTTTAGCAGTCTTTTGGACACTGTTCTCATATTATTCTTCACTGTTTATGATGCTCCTCCCTGAAGTTTCTGTTTAGCGCTCTTACGCAGACGAGTCTTCTCCTCCCTTCTGGTAAAACAAGGCTCTGGCAGACCCCAGTCTTCCAGCATGAACGTTCTGTAACTTTCTAACAACAGTCTCTGATAAACGTGTGTTTTCATTTGCCCAGCCTTCTAACTTTCTCTTATGAAAGCAACAGAATTTATAATGATTTGTGAAATTATTTTTATTGCAAGTTAGTTTTTTCTGTAAATAAGGTGTTTGTTTTCAAGATGAATTTCTTTGGATGCAGTGTCCGAGCTGAATTAAGAAAACGTGTAATTCAAATCTTTTGAACAGAGTTAAGAGTATCGTTTCCATTGTGAAATCCAAGTTACTGGGTCCATACCTATCTTCATAGCATATGAATACCTAGAAAAATATAGAATATAGGGTGCAGTTTATATTATTATTCATCAGGCAATCAGAAAAAAAAAAACTCGCCAGCTTATCAGGCTTCCTAAGAAATTATCTATAAGTGAAGAAAAAGAGAGAAGTAGAATTAAGATAACGTAGAAAAATATGATGAAATTCTTATAAGCATAACGAAAATACAGCTCAAGATTTCGAACCATTAGCTTAATTCGACTCAGTAAGACATTACGAAAAAACTTCTCTAACCAACACCTTTTGGATAAACGACCGTTGAACAGTTGATTGGCGCTGTAAAAAGAAAATAGCAGAAATAGTAGAACTTTGAAATAGATTCAGAGAAAGGAAAATTCCTGTTGCCTCTCCAGGAAGTGGTGGCGAGGAAAAGAAGAAATGGAAGCAGTCCTTAGAGCAATTGGCAAGAGGAAAAGGGACGGATAAGCAAAGATTGGTTTGTTATGATTATTGAAAATAAACCCACTCAGTAATAATTTGTCTCTTGCGATTATCACGGCTGTAACACCAGCTTCAAAAACAGTAATAGGCTTTTTTTTTTTATCCCATGTAATTTTGTCACTCTCTTCCGTTACGCTCTATTTGATACATATATTTATAATTATTACAAAGTTGCAAGAGTAGTTTTTTGTCAGTGTTCTTGCTGTAGAAAGTCGGTTGACGCCAGCGTCCACTATTCCTTTACAGCTTTTATAATGAGTGCAGTGAAAAATACATTTATTTACTGAGAGGGCTAACATCTCGCAAGCGCCAAAACTTTGATATATCTCGAAAGCGTACCCAAGACCTTATGAGCTAAATACAAGTCCATGTACGTGCTTCAGTGAGCTAAAAAAATTTGTATTTTCCTCAAACACTTCGTGTGATCCTACGTATTTTATTCTGCTTCATTCCTGATTTGCTGTTAATAATAATTCTCCCTTGCGTGTCTACGCCATCTCAGTAGTCTATTTCATCTCAATTCGGTATTTTAATTTTTTTTTTTTTTTCAATTTCCGCATCACAAACTCAGAGTTTTCCTCCATAAATCCGTGTTTGGTGTCGTTTTGTGGTTTCCATTTTATTCTGCTTTTGATGCACACTTTCAGCCTACAAGTCACTGGCGAAAAAGTCGAAATACCGATTATGACTCTGTAACAGAACGGTGAAAATTATTCAGACCTCTAGGGTCTGTGAGGTTTCTTATGAAACTATACCCTCATTTCTGCAATAATGATAATTGACAGTTCGTATTGTCATTTGCATGTATGCGCTTTTCATATCACTTGGAATTCGAATACTTCCTTTTATAAATATTTCTTTTTTTTTTATTAAGCTGTTTTTATGTCAGCACTGGCCCTTGTTCCTGAATATCCCGTAATTTAGACGAGCTGATATGCATATTCAAAACATCGTCCCTGAACGACTGGAATTGATGTCTTGTGAACGTATGTATAATTGTAAGGTTAGTGTAAGATTAAGAGAGCTATTTGTTTCAAACCCCCTTTTCTTTTCGTTACAAAAGGAATACATATTTTAGAAAATGGACATCTTTCCTGTCAGCTCCCCGACGTACTGTACATAATACCGTCGACTCGACCCAATAAGGACAAGCCAGTGTATTCTGGCGGCAACGCGAGACTCCCCGATTGCACGAAATGGTCCCAATGTGAGCGAAAACTGTCTCAGACGCAGCAGGCCTCCCTACCTTCGGGTATGCAGACATGCAAAATTGCATTCTCAGCATTTACTCGTATGTCAAAAGTCTCACCAAAGCTTGTTGACGACTTCTGGAACGACTGGTCGTGCCCTTTTACGCGGTGAGCGTTTGCATGAATGCGAATTTCAAGGAGGCAACTTGACGTCTTTTCTTCTTTTTTTTTTTTAATTGTGGATCTCGCAGTGTTTTATCATTTGTGAGTTACCGTTCCAAGGGGATTAAAAAACAAATTTGACGCAGCATGAAAATGTTGGAAATTGACTTGTATGAGATTCGTGGATGTTTTTAGGGACAAAGAATCAGTTATGTGTTTGACTGAATTTTATTTTTTATCACGCGTTCGGGATTGGAAAGAATGAGATGAAAAATAAATAAACGTAAAAAGATTTTCGAGCTGTATTGGTCGAGGAGAGACAGCAAAAAGGACAGCGGGAAATGAAGTCACCTTGGGGTGCGGTCGGCTTAGGCCAAAATGATCATTATACGGCGGGACACGTGCCCTTACAGATAATCTTCTTGAGTCACCTTTGGCCAACACTTTTGACCATCTTCCGACCGAGATCGCCACTTCACCACCGCCGGCGGTGCGCCTTCGACCATCGCCTCAACCCCAACAGATAATGAAGGAGAGGAGAAGGAAGCCGCAGAACACATACACTCCCTTTCCGGTGCCTTTTTGTTTCCGCTGTTTTTGGCTTTTTGGTTCGTCCGGGAAGCCACCGATGGACCGAACCGGACGGTTCGGGCCCCCTCGAACGCCCGAGAAGTTTATGGTCTTGGTCAGAGGAGGCCGGTTTCCAGGTTGAAGCTCCTTTTTTGGAGTTCTTGTTTAGGTTGGTGATGGATGTCATTGGTTGGTTGACGGTAACGTTTGGGATGTCCTAGTCAATGCGAGCTCCTCAGTGAGGCCTCTCTTCCTTTCTCCCTTTACTTCGGTTTTCTTTTTATTGAGTTGTACGGTCAGCCACAGGACTTGACTTAAAATAATTTGCTTGCATTCACGAATGATTGACTGAGGTAACAGTATTTCCAGTACATAATCTGTCATCTATTGATATAACAAATTCAGTGAGATTTGTGACTTGAATTTTATGCATTAGCGAAAATATGACAACAGTAACAGTATAATGAGACTCCAGGGTTTGCCTTAGACAGCAGAAGCAAACACATTCAGGTTCATAAGAGTCAACGAAAATTACCTTATAAGAATGTTGATTGTCCAAAACTGAATTTGAGAATATCTTATAAAAGGAGACGGAAAACATCTCTTCTGATACGTGTAAAGAGGTTTTTGTTTCTTATTATGCAAAGTTTCATGAATATGTACTTTGATACTCTTATCTAGCCAAGACGTGAACCTTCATGATAATATTTCTGGGTGCTTTATCCGTAATGCATGTAAATGCAGACACCCAGTATGTTGAGCCTGCAAATGAAAATAATGAAATTCATATTTATTGATTAACAGACCAAAATAACAAAAACAGAGTCCACAGCCTTTTGTGAAGGATATCCTTACTGTAGAGTTGTCCTAGGGAGCGCTCATTTGCCACCTCTAGATCAGTGATTCAGGTAATCGATTTCCGAAAACGCCTGGTGGGTTCAGTTCTGGCATTCGCTTGGCTTGGATTAATATTAAGTATAGCGTAATGCAGTCATTAATGTTATGATGCTTTTTCGTGTTCCATTACTACTCATACGAGACTCCTAAGTTCAACTGCAAGTTGGAAAGCGGAGATTTTAAGGATGAGGTTGCTAGCCCCTTGCCTTTTGCTGAAATTAGCAGCGAGTTTAAGTAACGTACATTGATCTTTGTATTTTCTTAAACCGATTTCTCCTTCATGGCGGGCCGCATAGACGAAGGGAGATGAGAAGAAGTCCTTACAGAGGCTTAGTCAACGACTCCATTTTCCTGTTTGTTCAAAAATACAGTGTTCAAGTAGATTAATATTAAGTATAGCGTGATGCAGTTATCAATATTATAATAGCAATGACCTCATCATAGTTAATCGGCTGATAGGGCGTTCAGGAAATAAACCTGTGACGTGTCGTCTAAAATTATAATAACGTTCTTCGTGAATTCAATTAATATGTATTTTATTTCTTCTTTTTTTTATTTTTTATTGATTTATTTAAATCATACACACATAACGAGTGACAATGGTCGATTTGAGAAACGCTGATGCGTAGAACAGCAGACCAACTGGGAGTGCAGCTGGTCTAGGAAAAACTTAGTGAAGGCTAATTTCAAGAGTTAAGTTCAAGAGAAGTTTTCTGTTTTAGGGGAGATTAGATCCCACCCTTCTCTCTCTCTCTCTCTCTCTCTCTCTCTCTCTCTCTCTCTCTCTCTCTCATACAATGTACGAAAAACAGAAGGTTTTGTTTTCAGAACAGATAAGAGAATCAAACGAAAATACTAACTAAGGGTAATTGATCCACGCAACAGCTACCCGTAGATGTACCCAAAACAGCCTCGGAAATAAGATCGTAAGATATCGTATTTTATCTCTCTCTCTCTCTCTCTCTCTCTCTCTCTCTCTCTCTCTCTCTCTCTCTCTCTCTCTCTCTCTCTCTCATACGCACACATGTAAATAAATATATATGCACACGTGCATAATTGTATATGATGATAAGGTAATATAGGGAATTTCGATTCATTGCCCATGACGTATAGATGCATCATGCAAATTCATATTTTTCTCATGGAACACCAAAAATGCACCTGCCGGCAAAGGGCAACACAGTACAAAATTACCAAAATGACATCTGGAATCCAATCTGTCATTCCAGGAATATATTTATATATTTATCATCAAGGGGATATATTCCTCCCTCTCAAACAATACTGGTATTGGTAGAGCTTTCGGGGAGAGATATGCGCGCAAATGATCGCCTGTAACGCTTGGTTACAGTTTCATCGGCGATATTAGGAAAGCGAGGATTCAGTCCGGTCGTGTCTCCGCGTCTGTCATTTTCCTACATTCGGGTTGTTTGGGTAAGATAATAAGGATTCTCCGGGTCCCGTCTCTTTTCCCCTCTCGCTCGAAAATGAGGATGGAGGGAAATCGCGCCCATAACCATTCGTCAAGTTATTACTGAATTATTATCAAAAAATATATTTTTTCTTTTCTTGATTTCGCTCGGCAGTTTTTATGAGGGCAGTGTAAGTAATTCTTAAGGGCGGATGCCTCTCAGTATCCGTTTATCACCTCAGAGAGAGAGAGAGAGAGAGAGAGAGAGAGAGAGAGAGAGAGAGAGAGAGAGAGAGAGAGAGAGAGAGAGAGAGGGGGGGGAGAATTTTTATATATAAAATCTTTCTCTTTTGTTGTAAATGGAAATTTGATTTTGTGGGAGCTTCTTCCACATGAATGTGTTCCATGTCTTAATAATAACAATAATAATAATAATAATTGCGTCTTCAGTGTACGTTTAGCACCTCTGAGAGAGAGAGAGAGAGAGAGAGAGAGAGAGAGAGAGAGAGAGAGAGTAAGTATAACTTTCTTTCTCTTTTGTTGTAAATGGACATTTGATTTTGTGGAAGCTTATTCCGCAAGAATACGCTCCTTTTCTTAATAATAATAATAATAATAATAATAATAATAATAATAATAATAATAATAATAATAATAATAATATTATTATTATTATTATTATTATTATTATTATTATTATTATTATTATTATTATTATTTCCATCGAAGACACTGTAGGTCACGAATCTCGAAATTAATTGATGAAACATTATAATTTTAATAAAACTGAATCTCCTTGCCAGGCAGTTACGATGACGTGTTTAACTTTTGGCCCGTCTTTATGTTGAGAAAATTTAAAGTGCTTTCGACTTTTTAAAGAATAATTTGTTTTGTCAATCAATCGACGATGCGCTTCCATCATATTATGAGATGAAATAAGCACATTATTATTATTATTATTATTATTATTATTATTATTATTATTATTATTATTATTATTATTATTGCTCCTGCCCCGTCGAAAAATGGCAGAAATATTCAAGTTATTTTGCAATTGTATCGTACATGTAATATATCAAGTATATTATGCTGCTCTACATTTTCTGGTTTAAGATTCTGTGATCGTTAAACCTGGAGTTCATTATCTATAAACAGTCTTTGTTACACACAGAAATATTAATATATGAATGCGAATTGCGCTTCATTATTATTATTATTATTATTATTATTATTATTATTATTATTATTATTATTATTATTATTATTATTATTATTATTATTATTACCTTGTTTATCTTACCAGTTCGGTCGAAACATGAGTAGCAGTGACATGCATCATATGAACAACGAACCATAAGAAATAGAAAACATTTCTTTTTTTACGTGAAAACAGTATCCTTTTAGATAAGGGAGCGTTCCCATCTAAGATGGAAGCAACGTTGCAAGAGAGAGCAGAAAGAAAAATGTTTCCCTCAACGCGCAGATGGTAGAAACGATTCCATCTAATTTTAATTTGGTAAGAAAAAATATCGAGTTTCTCTGCTTTACTGAAGGAGAACTTTTCGTCTCAGACTTACTGACATTAGAAAGAAAATGTATCCCTCTCCACGCAGAGGTAGAAGCGATTCTATCTAGTTTTAATTTCGTAAGGAAAAATAACGAGTTTGTCTACTTTATTCAAGGAAAAGTATTTATCTCAGACTTATGTAAAGAGAGAGACATTGCCGTTTGCGACTGAATTTTAATTTTATGATGTTGGGCTCCGTTCATATGACTCTGACGTATAACACTGGATACTTGCAACAAAGACGTGATTCACTGCACTGAACAAGAAGAAAACAATCAAGAGAAACAAGAAAACATTTCCGTCTCCACGTAAAGAAAGAAACGTTTCCATCTGCGACCGTCTGAAACGTTGTCGTGTCCGTCCGTGTAAATTTGACGTCTGCGGAGCTGCCCGGCGTCTCACCTGACAGAGGCCGCGTCCCATAAAGAGGGTTGTTAGGCAGCTCTCAGGTGTGTGGCAGTAAAATCCACCTGACTTTGACTCTTCCTCTGCAACGCCCTGATGCTTAGACCTGTTAGTTGATTCTCTCACAAGCCCCCCTCCTCGCCCCCCCCCCCACAAAATGGTCAGGGGTATATCCTTGATCCGCCTATCTGCGCGGAATCTATGTATCTTATCCGTGCCTTTCTTTGATTGTTCACGAATTCTAGGATTAGGTTGTAAAGCTCCTCAGTTCCTCTTCTTTTTATTTGGATTTTGTACGGTTTACTTGGCTCAGTTCTTTATCTCCCTATTTCTGATAAGTTAATTGCTTAAGGTTATTAGTTCACTGGATTTTATAAATTGCCTCTTTGTATTAGTTCCCTTTATCAGTGGATCTTGTATTCTTCTTCATTTAAGTAGGTCTTGAGCTTGATTTTTTTTTGCCTCAATATTTAGTGTCTGTATATTATACATTGTTTATATTATAAATTGTTTATTTACTTAATTTCCTCTGTTCTTTGGATTAACCTTGCTCGGTTTATGTTTTCACTCGTGATTAATGTGTTTATAAGATGCCTTAATAACGGATGAACAGAATTTCATGAAACTTTGTAAATAGAGTAATTAGGTGAGCATCTCTTGATGGCAAACTTTTGGAAACTTTGTTACCGTATGGATGATTTATTCAAAGTATGTTCATCTGTGCTTGAAATATTCAAATCACGCATGCAAACAAATACACATACAAAGAGGCTATGTGATGGTTTCACAGCATAGGCTCAATGGATTTTTCAGGAAACTGGTCTACCCTGTATTTTCTCCGCTGGAGATCGAACAACGACTCTTGCTGTTTAAGTAAGTCTGGTACTACTTGACTTATTTTATTATACTAAAAAGCCTAATTCACGTGTGCTCTAGACAAAATTCAAGAAAAATTGAGTATGCATACATACATACATACTGTACATACATTACTAAAAGGACCTCATTCAAACTGGATGGTATCTAATGGAGTTTTGAATGAGGTCCTTTTAGTAATTCTACTAATGCACAGAACAATTGTGTATGTGATAAAGTTAACATACATACATACATACATACATACTTGTATATTTTTAAGTGATATATATTAATAGACTTTGTACATTAAGAAATGTAATGTTAACTGATAATTAATATTCCTTTAAGTTCTTATTGTTGTGCCCACAGTATTCTTTGTATAATGGAGCTCATTTCACATTGCACTTAATAAGTGATGATGAACGAATCAAGCAATCAATGTCTTACCTGACTCTTATGAACCTTTTCACTCCGAAAGGGATCTGTCGCTATTGATTGGGTTAGATCCTTTTGTTTTCATTTCCCCATCGATCTTGGGAATCCAACCTATTTTGTTGCGCGTCTTACCCGCCTACGTTTTATCAAGCCAAAGTAATGTGGTATATCTTTGTATTGAGAACTGGGGATTTTTATTTGATTTCTGATCGAATTGCAAATGTTAGTGTATGTTATTACAGACATTTTTATTGAATTTTTAAAATCAAAATAACGTTTTTTCTTACGTGTGCTGGAATATTGCATGCAGTTTCTTCCCTTTTGAAATAAGAACATTTTTCTAGCGTGTACAGGGCTATTGCATGTGATCCCTTTCTCGGTGAAAGCTGCGATTGTTACATTTATAGTGTGACAAATGGATATTATTTCATAGTAATGCATGTGATTGTTAGAGTTGTATTAGTTTTATGTTTATTGCACGTAGGACACCCAATATCGTAATTCGATACGTATTCCGTACATCACCCTCAGAGACAAAGGTGTAAGGTTTTGGATTTCATGATAGGTATTATAACTATGAATAAGGTTCCTCTGAAGTTTTTTTTTATTTTGCCTTTCTGCATGAGTGAAAAGACGTAGTTATTATTTTGATAGAACTAAGATAATTTGAGCCTCTTTACACAAACCTTTTGCGAAGCTTGGATCTTGCACGTGCCTTATATTCACGTGAGATGTATTGAAATTAATGAGCTGAAATAAAAACTATTAGAAAAATCTACATCCAATGTAAATTGCATCATATGATATTTCATTGACTTCTCGTTTCAAGTAATTAATTTTTTTATGTTAAAAATTTTAAGTTTACTTTTAGTTTTGGTGAATTGTTGATGCAGTGTTTGACTCACGTTTGCAAGGTCTCTGGTTCACGCCTGGCCAATTGCTTATCGTTCAAACCAATTGTCAGTGGGTGCCAAAGAAAGGGCATGAAGGAGCACCCTTATCGTTCAAACCAATTGTCATAGATAGATAGATAGATAGATAGATAGATAGATATGATATATACATAATTATAAGTTGATAATCATTTAGCGTCTTCAACTTCTGTATTTAGAATAGATATCATCTCACCTCCACCATGATAGCTGATTGTTAATTTTATACCACTTGGCTGATTATGAATGCTTGTCATCACGCGCGCGTGACATTTTTAATATTTATATATTATATATTATATATATATAGTAATATATACATAATAAAGTTGATAACGAAAAATTCAACGGTTTAATATTGAATTCACTCCACCATGATAGCTGATTGAATTTTATACCACTTGTTAAATGTTCATTTTTAATTCTGCTTTCGTCATAAAACAAACTAGAATTCCATTTCATTTTTGTTAATTTTTAAGCTTTTAATGATTTGCTTCATTTTTTTTCTATTTGGCTTTTATATATTTGTTACGTGATATGAGGAGAAAACTAATACCAAGTGAGGAGTTCGGTGACGTCATATCATTTTTTACGTTTTTTCCTTAATTCATTTATGTCTTATTGAAGTACTCATATATTTTCTATGGCCTCATGACCAAACAACATTCAAGTGGTCAAGGATAATTCCTAGATATTTCAACCGATGGCTTTCGATAACCGAGTGGCGTCCATGGAGAGAAGAGTGACACATAAGGCATCGTATATTTCCGTAGCGGTTGTAGAGGGATTGCGACAGGGGCGACTTGAGAAACAGTGAAAGTGGACTGCCAACAGAGCCGAGTATTTGGAACCTCCGGTGCCCTTTGAGTCAAGACCCTGGTATGTCCTCATAGTCATGAGTAATGGTATAGGAGAAGTATATAATGGCACAGCGAAACCAATTTTTAAACAGCAACTGTCACTTGTCACATCAAATAGAACAGAGCCTTTGGTCGTTTCGGGCATGGTTCTGATCGAAATTTTTTTGTTTTGTTTTATTTGTCGATGTTGATTTCGAATTAAGTTGCTGGACATGTCATGCCACTGAAAGGCAGGCACGACTTAATCTTAAATATCTCTAAAAGTGTTAAAGCGTTTTTTGACCAGGCATTCGTAATTCAAAATTTGGGCCGTAACACGAGTTGAAAGCTCCATACATTGTTGCCTAAATTTTGAGGCTGACTTTGTTTTTCATAAGTGGATATATTGTAACCTGTGCTTTATTTTTTTTTTTTACATATGGCTTTCGGTTCTGAGGAAGCTAGCTTTCAAAATTATTGGTTATTTGGATTTGATTCCTTTAAAATTTTCACATTTTGATTATTAATAAAGATAATTTTTCAGCTTAACTTGTTAAATAGCCTGCACTGTCTTTGCCAGTTAAACAGTCAAATGAAACCAGGAGGAATGACCGTACTTAATATGGATTATCGTCCAGTTCTTTGGGTGTTTATTATGGACGAAGACACTTGAATATTTTCACTTGGCGTCCTAAAATACCAAATATCTTCTTTTAAATGTTCTACTACTCTGTATTGAGTTAGGTCACACCTATTTAATCAAGACAAAATTTGCTGTATAGTGTGTTCACCTTTATATAATAATAATAATAATAATAATAATAATAATAATAATAATAATAATAATAATAATAATTATTATTATTATTATTATTATTATTATTATTATTATTATTATTATTATTATTATTATTATTATTATTATTATTATTATTATTATTATTATTATTATTATATTCCAGATATTTCTTATGAAACAGAACCACATCTGCCAATTAATACAATAATTTTTGTTCCATGAACTCGACACCATTTGCTGCTTTCAGTAACTTCGGTTTTTTTTTTTTTTATTTTTTTTTTTAGCTCGTCAGCCAAACATCTTGGAAGCTCTGCCACAGTTCCCGCGACTTGGAAGTGGATTCTTACCGTAAGTTTTTCCTATAGTTGTTTCAAGTTCGCAACACTTCCCATTAAGTACCTCCAGAGTCATCACTAGACCACTATATCGTAGCTTGCTTGACCTGACCTGATTATGGAATGGTTTGGTTATAAACCAAGTGTTATTCATTTTATGATGTTGCTGTCTCGCACTTTTTCTCACTTGAAATTATAATAAATTGGCTATGCAGTTGTGATAGGTTATGATGCTTCACAAGCGTAACGCTGAAATGTCGTGGTCTCCCCCTTAAAAACCCGAGGTCGAGACACTCTTGTGCTAGACCAGTCTAATTTGATTATTGAAAAGAAATATTGGCTAAATGATGCCAAAAGGGCTCGGGAGATGTGGACAGATTTCGTAAAAATGCTTATGTGATAGTTTAATTTTTTTTTTTTTTTTTTTTTTTTTTTTTCTCCAGCACTGACTGAAGTATTGAAGAGACTTGCTTTGATGGCAGTCACAATTTTTGGAATTTTAAAGTTCATTCCCTTATATCCTTGGTAAGAATACTCTTAAGTTATTGATATAGACTTGTAAAGAGGTCCGTTGATCATTTCTCAATTTAGTAATTTCAGTGTCTAAGTCGATCTTTTCTCTGGTGGTGGTGAAGCAGAGCTCCAACATTTCTTAACCTTACACGTTTTGTCCTCAGAAAATTTATGCGTACATTGTCTGTTCTCGGAGAAGGTATCAGGTATTTTTCACCAGGCCATTTCGTAACACCGGTCAAAGACTAATCTCCCGCGGGCATTATGTGGACCTTATTGGTTTATATTTCATTCCCTGTGTAAATGGCGTTCTTTTGTTCTCTTTTCTTCTTATTATTACTGCATTTGAATCCTCATTTGAAAGAAACCTGGAAACTTTCGGAAGTATATGGGTATCAAAAAATATTATAATTATATGTATTCCGTTCCTCGTTAGAGGAATTTGGTTGTGTTTAGATCTAAACCATTCATTTTCTAATTTGTATAATTCATCATGTTAAAATTTTCCGAACATGTGAGGTGTGAATCATAAAACGGCATTTACACTTTTGGCGATTTAAATTATATGCGTATATATGTGACGCAGTAACTCTTGTTAAAACGTCACCAGCACAAGAGTTAGAGAACAGTCGTTAAGCGTGCATGCACCCGCCATCGCCAATGAACACATGGCACCCATCCGCTGATCCATTGCAGATTCAAATCTACTTTTATTTTTCTTTTTTTTTCTATTTTTAAGTCATTGGCCCAAAACCGAAGTAAATCGAACTAAAATCCATTCATAGGTGATTGGGAATGTCTCGTGGACAAGAGAGAGAGAGAGAGAGAGAGAGAGAGAGAGACAGACAAACAAACCGACTCGTGTGAAAACGCCAACTACATCCAGCCTCGTTGCCCCATATAATCAGGTGCTTGTAAAGTTCGCTGTGTCACGAACGACGGGAGGAATAATAACTTAAAAGCATCTTTTGTGCGTCGTGAATTGTGTTCCGGTGCTGGACAATTCATATCGAAGTACGTGTGAGAGATTGCTTTTATTTATATCAGGTCTGACTGCTATCAGCTCAGTAATCCATAAAGATAAGCTACAATTCCGTGCTATGCGATCTTTGATGGAGTGTGAAGTGCACCATAAAATATATCACTATATCAAGGTAAGTTAGAGTAACGATAACCAATATAGCGTCACGTTTGACCGCGGTGTAATGGAGACTGAATGATAATGTTTAACATCCTCCTAAAAGATATATTTTATTTGAAGTATTGATCCATAATTGGGGAGATACATGAACGCTTCATTGTTTGGGAGAGTTGAATTCACTCCTACAATATTATTGATAGGTACCGGTCTTTTGAGAGGATGGCTGCATTTTGGTGCTGGGGCAACGACACTATATTTTGAGTTCAAGTTGACTCGGCTTGGATGAGTTGCGACAGTAAATAGGAAGTGTTTACGACGGAAGGAGAAAGAGAATATGGACGAGATTTAAGATCCATTTGCGCTACTGACGCACGTAGGCACACGTAGATATACAGTATATAGATATATATATATATATATATATATATATATATATATATATATATATATATATATATATATATATATATATATATATATATATATAGTATATATATATATATATATATATATATATATATATATAAATACACAGTATATATATATATGTATATATATATATATATATATATATATATATATAAATACATATATATTATATATATATATATCAGTAAGATTGTGAAACCAGGGATTTCACAAGAAATTCCGGAAATTTTCAGGAATTCGTGAAACCACATAAACACTGCGAAACAGTGATTCATCTACACTGTTTCGCCTATAAATAAATATTATATATATATATATATATGTGTGTGTGTGTGTGTGTGTGTGTGAAGAGAGACAAACAGACAGACAGACTGAGAGAATAAAAAGGAGATTTGCTGTTAGTTTACATTGTAGCCAGTAAATTTGTAAAGGAGGAACGGGACTGTTTTAATATGTAGACCCGAGAAATGAAGATGATATATATACATATATATATATATATATATATATATATATATATATATATATATATATATATATATATATATATATATAATATATATGTAATTACAGACACAGCCTTGGGATCATGTAACATACAGTCCTCAGACGAGAACGGCGCATGACGCGGGTTTTCACCAGAGTCAAGATTCTATTGACTCTGGGTTTCAGGTTCCGCGTGAGAATCAAAGTGATGCTCTCATGGCATGGCTCATGGGAACCGTTGTCATTCCCAGCGCCCTTTGTACTGCTGGTGACGTATGTCGCTCAATAAGTCATGCCACAAACTTGCGCTGATGTTTGTTTTGGCAGGTGATATACCGAGAATTTCCTTTGTGTTTGTACGTGATTAGTCTTTGTTAAAGTATTGTCGATTATTGGAGAACATAATTCGTTGAAAAGACACTTTGCGAATATAGCTGTTCAGAACGGTTACGGGGAGGTTGAGTCGCTTTCGTTGTGAGTTCATATAAATGTGCATATATATATATATATATATATATATATATATATATATATATATATATATATATATATATATATATATATATATATATATATATATATATATATATATATATATAATAATTACATATACAAATATATATATAAATAGAGAAAGAGAGGGTTTGTCGCTTGTATTACAGCATATGACATTTTAATGCTTTTAAATATAAAAAGGTACAAATAACCCTTAAACATCACCCAATGGAAAACATACGCCCAAAGGGAATTATGTATATAGATGATAATTTCACCTACCCTGACCAGGATTCGTGCTTATGCCATTTTGGACTGGTATCAAGAGCTATTCCCAGTATAGAGTGAACTCGTGGAATCCTACCGTAGATCTTCACTGGCGTAGTGAGTAATGTTATTTCCGTATAATTCTTATTCTCTCTTTGTAAGAGGGACAGTCATTCTTCTTATCTGTTCTTTCAGAAACTTTCCGCCGTCCAGACGTTCCACATACACATTTGTAGGGTGTTCAGGAACTCTTTTCACTCGCGTGTAATCCTACCAACTCTTGGTATTTTTTCCATTCTTCAGTTTCATAATTACCTTCCTTATGTCCCCACCAGTTGCTTCCAGAGGAATTCTCAAACTTGTACTAACCTTTAACACTTTGTATCATTCAGCTATGCTTCTTTTCTGTCCTCTCTAACAAACAGATCTTTGAAATATTCCCTCCAGCGACCAAGGACTGCGTCTCTCCACTTTCATCCTTACCTTCATCTATGAAATTTGAAGATGGGCTCAGGATTTTCTGATAATATATATTTTTTCTTCACGAAACCTTTCATTTCCTCATCCCTTTACTTACTGTTTTTGGTTCTATACCCACAAGCACTCCCTAATGTGCTAGAACCTCATATACATTAGTTAATTATTTTACTTACATGTATTGAACACCAGCCCATTATCATCAGTTTTATCCTCACATGCTCTTTTCACTCCATTCTTATCAATTGTCTAAATGACATTCAGAGCTATATGTTCATTGCTTCCTCTCAGACTTGAATTTCTAACCATCTATGATAAATTTTGCTTGAACCAAAATACGATGCTCGATTATTTCTCAGGTACTCCTATTCTCACCAATATATCCATCAACATATGCTTCAGTCTGTATTATACTAGCACAGTTTTATGAACTTTCTCACTGTTTTCTTTTTCCCAAGGGTAGTTTTAATATCCTACTTCAAAACTCACTATATTCACCAACCGATCGTTGTCCATTCTTTCCACATGACCAGTTCATCTCAAAGTACTCGATTCTTTTTCCTCCTACATTATTCTCAGTAACACTTCCTATTTGTATCTCCACATTTCTTGCCCTCTCAATTTTTCTTACGTCACATGTGCTTGACAAACAGCAGCTCATCTCAGTTTCAGCTTTTTTGTTTCAAAGGTAATATATATATATATATATATATATATATATATATATATATATATATATATATATATATATATATATTTATATATGTATATAGTATATATGTATGTATATATATATATATATATATATATATATATATATATATATATATATATATGTGTGTGTGTGTGTGTGATCCGAATGGTGTTAACCCTACGGATTTTAGCAGATCTTTTGCAATTTTGCTATGTAGTTGTTAGTCTTTAATCATTTCTGGCCAGGTTAATACTCGCCTATCTACTGACTACCATGCACATACCTTCTATACAGGTAGAAAGATTGATAGATAGATTTCAATCCCTTATTTAAGCAGCGAAATTTACATGTCAGCTAAAAAAAAGATGGGTAATAACCACGTTCGTGTTTCTAAAGTTTTAATGCGTTCGCCTCTATTTTTATAATGTCTCTATTTTTGTAATGTTCTGCCTCTATTTTTATATGTCTCTATTTTTATAATGTTTTACTTATATTTTTATAATGTCTGTTTTTATACTGTTCTACCTCTATTTTTATAATGTCTTTATTTTTATGTTCTACGTCTATTTTTATAATGTCTGTTTTTATGTTCTACGTCTATTTTTATAATGTCTTTTTTATGTTCTACGTCTATTTTTATAATGTCTCTATTTTTATGTTCTACGTCTATTTTTATAATGTCTCATTCAAAAGACCTGCAATGCTCCGTGATGAAAATGTACCAAAAGATGGCAGAACATAAGCGAATAGACTGTAATGAATAGAACAGTTTTAAATCTCAGTCTGTTTGAAATGACAAATAATCTTCCATGGTATCTGGTATTCTGAAACAATGGTGAAGGGGAAATATACTCTCGCAGTAGGAAAATAAATGTTAAATAGGGGTTCGGAATAAGATTGCAAAATGGTCTAAACTCTCGGCCAGCGTTGTCCAATATGGCTGGGGACCTTAACAATTAATAAAAAAAATATAAAGGATTACGATGAATGGAGACATTTTGAATCTGATAGAGGAGGGAGAACACGCAAAATAAAAAGTGTAGATAAGATTTGTGATGTTAAAGTTGATTAGTCATATTTCGTGGTTTATTGAGTTGGGGATTGACATTTAGGAGAGAGCTGATTGAATGGCCTTTATTGAAGTGGCGTTGCAAACCGACAGAAGAAAGGAGAGTGGATGCTTGCTAAATTGAAAGAATTTTATCTCACGACAAGAGAAGAGGGAAGTGATATACAAAGGACATGACTGATGGAATGACGTTACTATTAATGATAATTGTGGTGATTTGATTACTGTTGTCAGAATATATTATGTAAAACTCCAAAACTTATCATGTTATTAAAATTCAATGCGCTAGCTAAGGAGTCTTTACGTAAATAATGATCAAGGGGACGCAACTAATGTTCAGAGGATGCTCTCTCATTTCAAGTCATAACGAAAGAATTAATCCACAAGTAAAAGGTTCATAATTCTTTATTTTTAGTTCTCTTCAACTTAATCGGATAGCTATAAAATCCTTAAATAGACTTCCCCCCCCAAAAAAAAAGTATCTTGGAGATACCAAGAAATAAAGTATCGTTATACCTTTAGTTATTTTTAATTGAGAGTATATTTTTCATTATTTGATAAAAGATGTTTGGAATCTTAGAATCATGGCTGGAAAAAATGTCGATTTACAACTGAAAGAAGATATCATTTCTGATGTTCCACTTGTATAAACGACATTTGAAAAAAATTAAATGGGTACCACAGACTCCAACTTCATACTTGCGTCACTGGGAATTTCCCGACTGTCATCATTGGTTTCATGGTTTTATCACTTCTGTTTTAGTCCCACTGGCGACTTTTTTTACCGTTGAGAGAGAGAGAGAGAGAGAGAGAGAGAGAGAGAGAGAGAGAGAGAGAGAGAGAGAAAATAAATGCTACGTCATTGGTCGATTGGTGTGGAATTATTGTGAGTCACACACCAGGTAGCTCTTTGGTCGTCGACTATTTTTTTTTTTCCTCGTGATGTGGACCCATGTCTTGAGATACGCCGGTACGCCACGCTGCTTTTATGTAAGAGCATATGAGAAAATGGTCCTTTCATGTACTTCGCGCCAAAAATATTGATTTTGTTGAGTCGCGGAAGGGAAATTCGGATTAAATTGTCTGATGTGAAGAAAAAATGGGAAGAACATCTGAGAGAAAAGCTGTGTGCGCATATGTACATTACAAGAAACTCCCCATAAGCAAGAGGCAAAGTCAGAGTCAAAAAAGAAATTCTCCTTCAAAAAAAAACGCACACACATACACACACACACACACGCACACAGACGAAAGGAGGAGTGTCCGGAAGCTTCATAAAATAAGCGTTCGACGACGATCGCCGGGGCATCTCAGCGGCTGAAATATAGACATGTCCTTCAAGACGAGAGGGGTATAAAAATCCTCTCAAAAGAGGGATATAAACATAGTAAATATCGTGTAAGCAGTAAAACCGGTGTTAGGTGTGGGGGCCGGGGTGGCGCCTGTCACCCGGCGCAGCCGTAAAATCGCCCGTGTTAGGATCCCCGGCTGGAGCACCCCAGGGGCCGTCACCCTTTGTTAAAAGAAAATTTGTCAATGCACTGCCACGGACGCCGTACTTATGACGGCTAGGGGCTGAAGGGGAAGGCTGGCGGGAGGGGGTGAAGAAGGAGGAGGAGGAGGAGGAGGAGGAGGAATCATGTTAGGGGTTGAGGAAGGCCCAGGAGGATTCGTTTTAGGGGTAGGGGAGGGAGGTAGGTGTTCTTGAGGAATATTAAGGGTTAAGGAACGCCCAGGAGGAATCGTATGAAGAGTGAGGGAGGAACGGGGGTGGTGGGGTAAGGGGAGGAATCATATTAGAGATACATAAATACCAGGGAGGAATTATATCAGGGTTGGGGAAGGGGTATGGATAGAAGATGAAGGGGACTTTACGTTAGGGGTAGGGGGGGAATAGGCAAGAGCAATCAATTAAGGGGTTCAGAAGTGGGTGGTGGATAAAGAGTAAGGGAAACTCAGTTTAGGGGTTTTGAATGGGTAGGAGGTGAAGAGGGGGTTGGAAATCAGATCGGGGGCTGATGAAGGAAGGGGTTTGCAGAGGAGAGGGGGTTGGAACTTGAGAACCACACTGGGCTGGGGCCAAAGACGAGGATGTGGCGAGGGGGCGATGTTGCGATGGGTGTGAACGACTCAGTGAGGTGCGAAAAATATTTTTAAGGCGATAACTCACTGGTTACCGTGGAATGTGTACAGTGCATGCCTCACATAGTTACTGTGTATGATGAAGCATTTAAAAGATGCTGACCAAGTGAATGAATGAAATGTGACGAAATTAATACTACCCTAAAACGATTCACCTTGCATTTTACTTATTTATATTTTTGTCTATTTGTATTAGTTTAATCATTTATCTTTTTTTTAACTAATCTGTTCTTTCTGTATTTCTTATTATCCTCTTTAATTTCTTTCAAATGAACACTCTTTGAAAGCTTGAATTTCAAGTCATTGGCCGCTGTAGGCTTGTTTCACGGGAACAGGGGTTTATTTTCTGAATAATAATAATAATAATAATAATAATAATAATAATAATAATAATAATAAGAAGAAGAAGAAGAAGAAGAAGAAGAAGTAGAAGAAGATACATGGATGCTATCTGGCGGCGTAATAGTTTAATATCATGTAATGTGAGATCTGTTCCCAAAAAAGAATTCTCCGCGTTGCAATAACTTTACTGAATTTGTCTGGTATTTTTGGTCTTATCTCTTCGTTGAGGCCAGAGGCACAGGGAAAATCTTCCAGTAAGTTTAACAGTTCGCCCTCTCTTTCAAGTCTTGAGTTGCGGTCGACTTCTTCAATTACTCGACGGTAAAACTGATTGGAGCGGAAGGGCAAATAACGCTGCAGTGAAATGATACCCGCCACCACCACGCCGATCGTTATCGTAATGGTAATAACACCAGTTATGACACCCAGTTCCGGCTCTTAAGTCACTTTTTCGCTGCACATACACTTATATAAATGGGTGAGAGAGAGAGAGAGAGAGAGAGAGAGAGAGAGAGAGAGAGGGAGGGAGGGAGATGATATGACCGCTTGTATGCAAATATAAAAGCTTGAATGCATATATAAGAGAAAGAGAGAGAGAGAGAGAAATCATTTTTACTCATGTACAGTACATATGATTGTAAGGAATGTATGTATAATATACATTTCTGTGATGATTTTCTACACATACAGTTATTTATCCCTAATAACTGCTCTTTCTGAGCTCTGCATAGAAAAGAACCCATACACGTGTGCGACAGAAAAGAGAGAGAGAGAGAGTGAGTTATAAGACATTTCATAGGTGATGAAGTTCAGTCCTACTACTGCATTCCAGTTAAAACCCAAAATCCCTATATAAACATCTGAACGCGTGCAGCTTTAAACTGGAATTTTTAAACAATTCCAATGATCCCGGTATCAAACTTCCCTCGAGCTTACGCCCAAATGCTTAACTGTAGCGGCATCAAGTGTTCCAACCAAAATGCGTGTGTTTTAGCAAAGGTGATGTCCAATTAATTCGGATATTTCGTTCGAGGCTGTTTCTTTTCTGTTTGCAAAGGCGCCGTTACAGGTTAGAGAACTAATTTAATGACATTGCTCCCATGCTGAGTATCATTTACGGACTGGTTTTGATTTTGGTAGCTCTTCACTTTTTGGTTTAGTTAACGAACCTAATCGTTTGGTAATAGGTCCGTGGACTTTACAAATTTATATTATTTTAAAAGAGTTAACTATTTTGTTTAACATAATTTCATTTTAATGGAATTAGCTGTTTGGTTCTGACTTGGCTAACGCAATTTACTTTTACCTCAGAGGACTTTGACAGTTAGTTATCATTCGGAAGACTGTTCTAATTTTTTAATCTGGCAAGGCTTCACAAGCTGCTTCAGTTGACTGGACTTGGTATTATCACATCAAAACACCGTCACACAACTGCCGCTATGATGAACACCTGAAAGAATTCATAATTTGTTACTGCTTGAACAAATCGACGAGGCTTCGCTGCGTGAGTCTGCGTCACTAAGCTGGAGTACCATTCTCCGTGATGACAGTATTTAGAAACATGTCTTGTAATTCCTCTCCAAGAAATCATTGGCAAACCCAAAACCCTTTTAAAAGGCTAATTGACCGTGTCACTGTTTGCGCGCGTCATTTTGGAGAGCGCGATTACAAGTATCATTCCATCTGGCAAAATGGCTTCTTCTCCTCGTTTCGGCACGAGATTACACAGGCCCTGGCTTTGTCATTACGCCGTCTGTGTTCTCGTCTAAGTATTATGTATCCGTTTCAGTAAACTAGGGGTTGTCATGATAACTGCCAGTCAGTGCTTGTACGTTTCCCGGAATCGTCTCGACATTCATTATTTCCGGACTGAGGTTTGTTGCGAATGAGATACTGCGCGAGTAATGTGCGCCTCTCACTCACTCCCATAACAGAAAACAGCTCTCGCATGTCTGTGATGCGTTTGTCTTGGCTGCTAATTAGCATAAAAGGGCGCAGCTGTACAATTGAGAATAATTTATAATCTGCTTTCGTCTGTATCTCGTTTCTCGTTTCTCGTGTCAGTGTGTGCAGGGAAAAGCCTTTTCCAATTGTAATGATTTCTTTGGCGCGAAATTTCTTCCTCGTGTGTGGCTCAGACGGACCGTGTGAAGTGGATTTTCGAATGATTTTTAGTTAGTGTTAATAACAAGGGCCAGTCCTAGCATAAGGCCAGCATAATATAACAACAATGAATTCATTGTTTCATTTTTTTTTATCAGTGGCAAGCATTTTTTTTTTTTCAGAGAAAGTATATTGTTGACATACGTCAATCATGTCAGCCGTACCTCAGACTTGACCCGCCATTTTATTTTACTTCTTTGGATTGAGAGTGACGGTAAGGTAAAAAAAAAAAAAAATCATCATTAATTTGAATTTATATGATTTAAAAAGTTAAGTCCGAACAATTTTAAATTCTGCAAAAAAGACAGAAAATATTGAAATCTAGAAAATCAGCATTTTCTCTTTCTTGTTTTTTTTTTATTTTGTCATGCATACCACGACGATGACTATAAGTTAATGCTTTGTCATTTTAATTTTTTTTGTTATTCCCATTTTTTATATTATATTAAAGGCTCTACTTTGTCCTCTATCCATTCACGTAATTCCTTTTCTCCCCTCGCCTTCTCTTCTGCCTGTTGTCTCTCTCCTTCCTCGTCCTTCCTCACCCATACCCCTACCTCCCTCCCTTCAGCCGCCCTCCTCCTCCTCCTCCACTTTGGAAGGCGCTGAATCATCGTTACAGAAACCCGAAAGGTGTAAAGATCGGGTAATCTATTGAGATGAATCATTCGATGCCGCCCTTTAGTTATCTTTGATTTCATCCTCACACCCAAGAGGGGCGGCCTACACCCCACGCATCCACCCACGATCGCCGCCGCCGCCGCCGCCCACAGGCAGCCGCAGTCTCTTTCCGAGGCAGCCGAAAGCGGCGACTCAGAGCCGCCGAGCCGTCTTCGGGCAGCTCTTCGGAATGCGCCGTTCGGCTGTTCAGATGCGCGAGGGTTGAAATGCATTATCAAAAATTGTTTCCAGTGGAGGTAAGTGAGGGCTGTATTACAATATATGGCGTATAATGAAGGTATTTTATAACGCTGATCGACACCTCCTGATAGATTTATGACACACGTATTTTTGCGGCGATTCTGGGCGCTGTTTAAAAGTTTTGTTTTAAGAGCCCTCTCTCTCTCTCTCTCTCTCTCTCTCTCTCTCTCTCTCTCTCTCTCTCTCTCTCTCTCTCTCTCTCTCGGGATTCTGGATGTAGGGAAAGGGGCGGGGTTTCGTTGCATCTCACAAGGAATCATTTCGGGGACAAGATGTATTATTGCACTTATAGACGGACTTAAGCTATCAGAATGAGGAGTCTCAACACGATATCTTGCAACCTGTGATATGTTTCTTAGATGTATGTGTGATTCAAACGCACGAATACGCACAGAAATGCGAATATGCACACACATATATATGTGTATTTACAGTACACGCACACACATACATAGGGTTCATCCTTGATTAAACTGTTAAAGTTTGAGCGCAACAGTGCGTGTTGTCTTTTCTCTATGCCACCCCTCAGTCAGGGAACTATATATATATATATATATATATATATATATATATATATATATATATATATATATATATATATATATATATATATATATATATATATATATATATATATATATATATTCTACCGAGGACACAGGTCCAAGAGCAACGTAATTTCTTTATTGCTATTTTCAAGACAACTGTTGCATACTCACAGCTGGGACGATACTTTAAACTATAATTATAAAATAGTAATAAAAACAGACTCATACTTAAAATTACAACCCAAATAGAATAGTAAGCTTTTGAGAGAAAAAAAAATATAACATGGTATTTTATTTTTTTAAATTTTAAGTACGTGTCTGTTTTTATAATTATATATATATATATATATATATATATATATATATATATATATATATATATATATATATATATATATATATATAAACTTTTAAACTTGCCGCCGTCCTGCCTGAGCCACCCTCTATTAACACAGGCCTCGATATTAGCATGCTGAATGACGGTGCTTTAGCCCAACTTTCAGATCGGTAACGCAACATCGTTTGGGTCGCCAATTGCCTTCTTGGCCCCATTTCCATTATGTATATGTATATATATATATATATATATATATATATATATATATATATATATATATATATATATATATATATATATATATATATATATATATATATATATATATATGTATATATATATAATCTGGAAATCTTGTTTACTGACATGTAAGTTTTATTTCGCATCTTTAAAGTACGAAAATTATAGCCACTTTCTGCTTTATATGTACAGGTACAGAATGATGATTATCGAACCAACGCAACTCAGTGGCTCTTATGCGAACCTGTCCACAAGCAGCTATTAAGAAAATTTCATATAGACATTGTAGGCTACGCAACTCGAAACAAAACTCAGATTGCTACTGCTTCATTAAAAAAAGGTTTCTAATTGATATTTGTGACTGTACCTCGCCGATAGGTTATGGGATTTTTAACACTTTTTATTTTATATATATATATATATATATATATATATATATATATATATATATATATATATATATATATATATATATATACATACATATATATAAATACATGGTACATGTATATACATATACATATATAAACAGATAGACAGATTGAGATTGGTAGATTGATATATTAAAGAGAGAGAGAGAGAGAGAGAGAGAGAGAGAGAGTGAGTTAAGGTTTGCTTGTCAACTTCCCGACCTTTTAATCAGATTTTTGTTAATTTGATGGAATGTCTTTGCCTCTATTTAGTGTTTCTTGGTTATATCAAGTGCCATAGTTGTCTTAGGTCGGGCTGGGTCATTCAACTACTATACTTATACCTTGGGCTTGTTCTGTGGTACTATGACCTTTCAGTATTTGGGATTTAGGTTCGTTTCCTCAGGGGCTGCAAGGGAACTTTATTTTCTTTCCGTATATAGGTTATTACCTTTCTTTTATTTACTATTCAATGCTTAAAGAAAGTTTTTTGTCATTTAAAATATATTTTAATTTCTGCTCCATTGTGCTTCGTTGTTATATTTTGTTTTTCACTTATGAATGCTCTCTCTCTCTCTCTCTCTCTCTCTCTCTCTCTCTCTCTCTCTCTCTCTCTCTCTTCTCTCTCTCTCCTCTTACTTTTCAGTAAGAATCAGTGCCCATTGTCAATCATTATAGCAAGAATTATAATTGCGAAAAAGATATTTTATTTATTTTATTATATTTTCATTTCCTGGGATGGCTTCATTTTTCTCGTTATCACTAAACTTTGTTTTCAGTGTATGTTGTTACTTAATAATAAAATAGCACCTTTTACGTATCTCAGGAAAAGTAATAATGTTAAGGATGACAATAACAATAGCTATGGTGATTATAATTATCGACGGTCGCAGACTGTTTTGAGTTAGCTGATCGAATATATATGCCAAAAGATAAATTGCAGGATAGCACAAAAGGTTCATATATATATATATATATATATATATATATATATATATATATATATATATATATGTATGTATATATATATGTGTGTGTGTATATATATAATTGTGTGTGTGTATAGTATATGCGCATCCTTTATGGCTGAAATATGAATGTCATTAAAAATGCTCATAAATACCCGGAAAGTAAAAAAATAGAGAGAGAGAGAGAGAGAGAGAGAGAAAGAGAAAGTATTAACTGATTTATACCTCACCATAAAAGTCGCTTCATCAACTATGGTTGTCGATGATCCAGAAAGAGAATTTTGCCTGAGGTTAGAAATGTTGAAGACCTGATGATCGAAAGAATAACTCGCGTAATCATAATCTTCACACAGTACGTTGGGAGAGTTAGACTTGACGCATGGTAGATGACCCTGCAGCTTACTTAAGCTAACCCCATTCATATCTACCAGTCATAGGAGCTTAGAAAACCGGAGTTTCTAATTAGAAAAACATTCAAACTTTCAATGTAGATTTTTTTTTTTCTACTAGAAAACGTGAATGTCGAACTGTTTAAAAAGATGTAATACGAGCGTCCCATACGCTGTCTCTGAGCCGGAATCCTGCTCTGAGCTATTGTGCAGGTAAGCGACCACAGGTCATAATCGATCATGATCACAAAGGTTTCCGGACATGGAGGCCATAGGATCTCTCTCTCTCTCTCTCTCTCTCTCTCTCTCTCTCTCTCTCTCTCTCTCTCTCTCTCTCTCTCTCTCTCTCTCTGGAACAGAATACCACGATCATGCTCCAGTGAAGGGCGAGATATCGAAAACGGCCCAAACCTGCATTGACAAAGAATATGTCCCAGAGAGGACTTGACCCCGTAAGTTAGGTTAGTTAAGGTTACGCTGCGTACAGTGGTTAAAAGACTGCAGGAATCTATAACTGCACAGGAAAAAGGTGCGAGTTCCAAGCTCCGTAATAGCTAAAGCGAACCTGTTCTAGCAAAGCTTCTCCAATAATCTCTCCATTTCTGAAAAAAAATAAAGCTGACTGCAGATGGATGAAAGATAATAGAAAACTATAAAAGTACAAAAGAAGGATAAGGTATTCAAAACTTAGAGAAGCCCCAGGAAAAAATGAATGGTTACTAATACTGGCTCATTTCTCTTTTTACCTATCAGAATTTTGGAAGAACTGGCCAGATATGGATTTGCTATCAACAACAGAGAATATATAAAAGACTAGCTGACCAAGCTGGTGCTGCCCGTGAAAACTCTGAATAACAATTTATAAACTCTCTCTCTCTCTCTCTCTCTCTCTCTCTCTCTCTCTCTCTCTCTCTTCTCCTCTTTATCTTCTCTTTCCCTCTAACACCCTAACTACCCTCTCTCTCTCTCTCTCACTTCATCTTCCTCTCATCCTTTTTCTCTCAAACTCTCTCTCTCTCTCTCTCTCTCTCTCTCTCTCTCTCTCTCTCTCTCTCTCTCTCTCTCTCTCTCTCTCTCTCTCCCTGTCCTGTTAAGATAGTTGCTTCAATTACATTGCCCAGCATTTTTGACATCTTATATTTCACCCCTTCTTAACCCCCATTCCTATCAGGGTTGAACTTGAACTTAAAGGGCATTGGGAGTGTCATTATTCATCCCAGCGACCTCAAAAACCATGGGTTAGACAATAACATCTGTCATTTTTTACATTTATTTTTCGCCCCTTCTCGCCCCACCCCCACCCCAAACTTGGATTTAAGGGCATCAGAAGTGTCACTATTCATCTCAACGACCTCGAAAACTGTGGATTAAACACTAATATCTGTCGTTTTCGTTTATTTTTACATGTCACCCCCTTCCCAGCCCCACCTCCTTTGGTATTAGTGATGTCTTGCCCCCACAGTATTCTTTTCCAGATAGTAAGTCATACATATACCGAAATGAAGTATGATAAACCTGCAGAGTTTATTTAGTTAGTAAGTCTGTGGGCAGAACCAGCCCCGTTTCAGGAAGGCCCTTCCCACCCGCACCCCCTTTGGTGCCCGTTGGTGCTAGTGATGTCTTAACCCCCCCCACAAGTATTCTTTTCCAGATAGTAAGTCATATGTATACCAAGTTTGGTTGAAACTGCTCAGTGCGTTTCAGAGTTATGCTGGAACATACTCACACACACACACACACACATACATGCATACATACTTAATCCATTTATATATATATTATAAAAGTGTATTCACTAGACATTAGATTTTGATTGGGCTTGTATTAATCGATACTCTAGAGGTAATTAACAGTCGTACAAGTATCTAGAAACTACTCTGACGAGCTGTGCCCCTGTAGTCTCTGCATAAGAGCTCCAGTGCTTTAAAAGGTGGCCTATGTTATTTTTTTTTTTTCATGTTTTTTTCAAGACAATTTCCCCAGCCATAGTAAAGGGATAGCTATTTCTTTTAGGAGCTGATTAAAATTATCGTTCTTATTAGATATTCATCAGCTATTCTCTTCCATTAGGACTCGTAAAGCTTGCTTTTATTTAATACTTCTTAGATTTTACAAAAGCACTAAATAAAACGAAAGCGATAAAAGGTTAGCCTTTTAAAGAACACAGTTTAGATAAAGAGAAAATCGCGTAGAAGGTTAGAAGACTCAGCAGATCCTAACACTAAATGTACCTCCGTTAAGTGTAATAAAATGTTTAGCTTAAACGAAGAATAACATTAATTACCGCGTTTAATATTCCTTCTTTTTTCCTTTAGTCTTCCGTGGATAACACAAAAT
>NC_089758.1:9501733-9514233 GCF_040412425.1 Macrobrachium rosenbergii
GTATTCATTCGTAATGATATCTTTGCCAACAATCCTACATTCAGAATCATCAGTGCAAAATTTCTGAGTGTTATTTTTCTTATTTTCTAATATTGCACGGTCTTTATTTCAAATCTATTACAATGCATATTTTTCCATATTTTTTTTTATTAAAGAACGCATGCGCGTGTGTATACCGTTGTCTGTGTGCATAAGCCTCTATTCTCTTTAGTGACTTCAAACATTTTTCAAAGCTTATATTGTTTACATCAAACATTTTTCAAACCTTATATTGTTTATTTAATATCTTTTAGACACCTAAACTACAAACTGGTAACTGAAATCTTATAATATTAACAGGACTGAATTACGAAACTGCAGTATAATTGATTCATTTTTATGCTGAACTTTATGGAGGTTCGGCGTAAAATATTTCAGTGCTCTCAGTAGATGGGTACAAGTTTCATGCATGGCACTCTGTAGACATTGCTATAGGGTTGTTTCTCGCAGCGTTCTACCTTTTACTCTTAGTCCATTCCCTCTAGTCTCTTCTTATCCAGTTAACAAACTTCTCCATCTTTAGCGCGCGTCTTTTTTTCAGTCGTTGAGGCGAGCTCTATTAGGACAGAATTGTGCCAGCGGTCTCGTCAAAATACTTTATAATAAACTAATTTAGTACTGATGACATGAAACCGGGAGTCATTGTTTTAAAACCTAATTAAAATGTGTATTTCCATTGATAGCTTATCTTCATACGTACATACATAGGTACGTACAAATATATAGACACTGCAATACATACACAAACACACACACACATATACATGTCGCAACTATTACATTGTGTCCCCTTTTTTTGTTGTGATTAAATGATCTTCTCTTGTGTATACATATGTATATTTGTAATTATAATAACCTGAGGTTTTGTATGTTTTCCAACTTGCTTCTTCAGCTATAAAATTTTATAATTAAAGAGGCACGTTGGAAAATTGGCGACAACTTATGTTATTATAATTACAAATGTAACTGTTGGTCACTTACATGCGCACTTTATATGTATATATATATATATATATATATATATATATATATATATATATATATATATATATATATATATATATAAATATAAATATGCGTATTGTCGGGATGCGTTAGATTACGCGTCTAAAGGTATAACGTAAGAGTAATATTGCATGGAAAATATAATAGAAATATAAAGATGATTAGTGGGAAGCAATATAGAAGAGAAATAGGGGTTAGATGAAGAACATTTCTGAGTGGAAATGATCGTATTGAGACGCAGTAAATCTCTAACAGATTAGGTAATGTCCTAGAGGAAAGAATGTTGCTGAGAATTTCTGTACAAGACAGAATAGTGAAAGAAAAGTTTCTGATAAGTAAGAGTTTGTTCAGGAATTCTGTAGAGGATATTAAAACATTGGGCAATTTTACAGTAAGGAAAAATGTAGACTTCTTTTTAAAGAGAAGATTATTTGTAAAAGAATTTTGTTGAGTGGCAGTAGGAAGGTTTGAGAAATTGCTTAGGGAAATGATAACGTTGAGAAATTCATTAGAGGTATTAAAAGCGTTGAGGTGTTTTGTGGCATAAGAACAACGATGGGAAAATAGACTTATGATATTATTGAACAGGAATTTGTTACAAAAAGATAAAGATGAAGAATTTTGTTTAAGCACTGTAAATGGTCAGATGTTTAGTATAAGATATAGTTATAGCTGTCTTTGTCCTTTCAGAAGAATGGAATGGAAACATTTCAGAATGAAAATATGTGCAAAAACAAAAAAATTCGCAAAAGAAAAGCGAGAAAGCATACAATAGAATTTTATTTTGAATGATAGAGACGAGAAAAAGAAACTCGCCGGAACGAAAGTATAGAAATTCCATATTGCTTGAGAAAGCATCATCAAAGGGAGCAATATTGAAAAGACTGGAGAACAATGAGGAAATCACCGAACTACAAAAAGTTTGCGGAGAAAAACGTATTGGAAACTAATTTTCGAGAAAAAAAGGGGAGTGAAGACTAGCGATGAGAAGGTTTTCTCGTTCAGGGAAGAATATTGCAGAGAAATTACATAGAATATTGAAAGAATTATTTTTTAAATGAAGTGAGGATATAGGCATATGACAAAACGGAAAAAATTACATTAAAATAATACAAAAGGAGGATTGCTGTGTAGAACAAATAAAATAAAACTTTGAAAAACCTAGAATGTTTGAAATTCTGAAGGGAAGAGAATAACGCAGAAAAATTTAGTACGGAAAGAAAGTATCCGTAAGGTTTGTAAGGCAAAGGTGTTGGTACTCATTTTGCATCTGATTAAAAGAGATTTTTTGACACCTGGTTTCAGAAATATTACGTATCATTTCGGGGTAACCGCATGCTGTCCTGAGAGCTCTTATGCTTTTCATTTGTTTTATAACGTATGAATTTTACATTTGTCACCATTTTGTAGATTTTGTGAAGAGAAAACAGAAGTTGATTTTGCTACCAAATTTTTCGGCGCCGATAACCTATATGTTGTCGTCACACCAGATAATTATATATTAATTTAAATCAATCAATCAGTCTATCAGTTTCGGAGCATGTAGGCTGACTCGTTCAACACATCTAAAACAAATAAATTTTCTAAGGAATAGACTATTCGCATATCGAGGATGAGCAAATTGACAACAAAAAATGTATTTGTATATAAGGCCCACAATAATATATCAACAGTAGAATGTGAAACTTTATAAAAAATGTATAAAATGCTTTCGAACCCTATCCTGGGTTCATCTTCAGTTGGACTGAAGATGAACCCAGGATAGGGTTCGAAAGCTTTTTATACATTTTTATAAAGTCTCACATTTTACCATTGACATATTATTGTGGACCTTATACAAAATTACTCCTGTTCTCGACATTGAGAGTTCTACTCAAAGAGAGGTATACTAAAGTTCGCGTGAACTTGAAAAAAAAACTACAAAAAAATAAAATTATCAACGTAAATAAACGATAGTTGTTTAATGTTGTAATTATGAAGAAAATGGACCAGAAAGGTATAGTAGTATTACGTTTCATCTTTAACTCAGGAATATCAGCACCTATAATACTCCGATGTAGTTTGTTACACTGTTTTATGATAAGGTGAGAAGAGTTAATGTTAATATATTTTAGCAGCCTTATTGAAATGTAATTTGTCATCGAGAGTTAATGTTAATACATTCAGGGTGTGTTATTGGAATGTAATTAGTCACTGGAAATTAATAATCATAAAAGCAAGATGAGATCAATTATTAATATCCTGTTTCTGCATGGGATTAATTGATGGCTTTGGCGGTTTCAGTAATTGCCATAAGATTAAAAAAATTAAAAATTAAAAATTTTCATCAGTTTTAATTGCGACCGTGAAAGTTATTACGTTTCTCAGGTCACTCATAAACTAATTAGAAGGAATATTGCCTTCTTATTATTTTTCTGCCTTCGTGTTTACTTTCATAGTTTTTAGACATTCATCTGATTCCTCTCATATCCTGTTTCATTGCCGTATTTTGTGTCTGGTTTTGCCTGTTATTTTTATCTGTATTTATTTGGTATTCTTCTTCTCTTTTTTTTCATTTCTTCAGATATAATAGCCATTTCTTTCCTGTGTTTCTCGTTGCTGTTTCAGAGCTCGATGTAAGTTGCGCCTTTCTTAGTTTTCAAAAATTATATCAGTTGGTGCATCATGTTTTCCAGCTTTCAAGTTTTTTTCTATATTTTACTTGATTATCTGATATGCGCATCTTGATATATTAGAGTAATGGAAGGATCTGCATATTTCGATTTTTTTAGCATGTCATTAATGCCTTACTTATATGTTTTCATTCCGAGTTAGGGAGAGTTACTAGTCGATCATTCAAAACGAAACCCCTTGTAATTTTATAATGAATCTGTAGGGTATTCAGTAGAAGAATTTTTCTTTGCAAATAAATTGAAATGTAATCATTTTCCGATAGGCAACTTGAAATGAAGAGAGGTAGATGGTAGTTTAGATGATGTAGGAAAATGCCCACAGAAGAATGCGCTGCATAAAAAGAAAAAGAATTGAAAACGAAATGATCAAGTCTCGTGTGTGGCTTTTCAGCACGTGAGTTGTCCTGGAATGATTTTGTGCGAAATTGTGATTTTCATCTTTTCTGCATGGAATAGCTGGAACGTGTAAAGCACTTTAAATTAGGCTTAAATTATTATTATTATTATTATTATTATTATTATTATTATTATTATTATTATTATTATTATTGTATTATTATTATTATTATTATTATTATTATTATTATTATTATTGTTATTATTATTATTATTATTATTATTATTGGGTAAGCTGGAAAAAAGCTATTAACCTGCTAAGGAATCCTTTACAGAACTGATGTCAAGATTTGTGTAATAAAATGATGATGAAAAATAGGGAACTGAAAAAGATAAATATGTCACAAAATGATGAATAGGATGTAGGCATGAATGCAAATCATTAAGAAATAAGCAAGATAATTTCAAGGCCAGACATATATCGCTTTAAAAAGAATTGGTTTGTAATGACTTTATGTTCTGGGGTGATGCCCAAACTGCCCTAGTAAACAAGCAGGTATAGAATTGATAGTCATCACTTCAGTAAAAGCGCCGCTGTCAAAAATTAAATGTAGCGGAATCCGTTTTTATAGGCACCTGGAAACATTGTCCCGAGATGTAACCGAATACCGGGACCTTTCCCTAAAAATAGCGGGACGCCATATCTTAAAAACTAACCGTCGACTTTTCCATACCCAAATTACTCTGTTAGTACTACTCTAACTTACTTAATCCAACGTAACCTAACCTAAGGGGCATGGCAAAGAAACCGGGGCTGGTGCAATACTAGCATACAGTACATCTCAGGAATTTGCCACCCAGAACCCATCAGAGCAGCCAACGGCAACGCAGTAACCTTTAATCGTAAGTGAGAAGAAACATCCCTCAGTGAGACAAATCCCTCGTTAATCCCGTTTCTTAGTGTGAGAAGTTAAGTATAGCTTAGTTTAACCAGACCACTGAGCTGATTAACAGCTCTCCTAGGGCTGGCCCGAAGGGTTAGACTTGTTTTACGTGGCTAAGAACCAGTTGGTTACCTAGCAACGGGACCTCCAGCTTATTGTGGAATCCGAACCACATTATAGCGAGAAATGAATTTCTATCACCAGAAATAAATTCCTCTAATTCTTCATTGGCCGGCTGGAGATTCGAACTCGGGCCCTGTCATGCTGTTTCACCGAGAGTGAGACAATTTCAATGTATATAATTGTAGATTGAAGTTAGTCGGTCTCATCTTCAATTCAGAAAGCTGACAAAAAGATGCCAATGTCCCCTAATTTTGTTTTATGGGCAAGAGACCGTTCTGGCACGTGGCCAGCTCAATCTAACGGCAGATAATTTTATTTACTTATTCTCTAAATCCTGCTGGAAATTGAAGTATGAACGCCACGAAATGTATGTGCATTTAGCGGTAATATATTATTTTTTGATGGAAAAAACCTAGGCCATTAACTTTTCGTCTTACCTTCCAACGAAAAATATAAGAAAGTCTTACTTTTTCAGAAAATTGCAAAAGAATGGAAACTCGATTATGCAATTTAATGCTGCTGTTAGTTATATGTGTATATATGTATATATAATATATACATACCTATATAAATATATGTGTATATATATATATATATGTATATATATATATATATATATATATATATATATATATATATATATATATATATATATTATATATATATATATATATATATATATATATATATTACTCTTGTTAGTATGGTTTAGATTCCAGGTTCTCTAATTTACAAATTACAATTTATCAAGTACTAGCTTTCGAAGACATGCAGTGTTCTTCATCATTGACGTCTAACACAAGTAGTAGGAATATATATACACTGAAGTTGTGTATTATATATATATATATATATATATATATATATATATATATATATATATATATATATATAAATATTGAAATATTTTTCTCACTTATTTGCACGTGACTTTTACGTACTCTCAAATTGCAAATACCACTTAATACCAATTTACTTAACCATTGTTGTTGCAAATACCACTTAATACCGAATTTACTTAACCATTGGAAAATTTCACCCAATGAAACTGTGATACAAGTATCTTCCCTGGCCGAGACGGATAAGGTTTGAATCCTGGCCGAGACAGGTTCATTTATCATAAATAATTCCCTTTGGGTATAATTTATTCCCCAGGTAAATTGAATTCGACAGTAAGAGGTATTTGTCTTATGATATATACTATATATATATATATATATATATATATATATATATATATATATATATATATATGCATGCATGGATGTATAAATACAAATACTCGTATATATAATCATACATATATTTATGTGTGCATGCATATATACGTATATAATTTGAAGAGGGGCTTGTGAGACTCTATTTTAAAGTATTACATAAATGTATTCGATTAGAATCAGTATCTTCTATATATGTAGATTTTAAAGTCATTTCCTTGATTTTTTTATCGAATAGATTAGAGCTAAGAAACGGTGTGCAAATTCAAACGACAAATTGGAATATATTACCTGGATAATGTCAGCTATAAATGAAGAAATATACTCTCTCTCTCTCTCTCTCTCTCTCTCTCTCTCTCTCTCTCTCTCTCTCTCTCTCAGTCGTTTGATAGGTTCAGAGTAAATAGAAATAACTGTAATATATATTATCTCTCTCTCTCTCTCTCTCTCTCTCTCTCTCTCTCTCTCTCTCTCTCTCTTTCGATACGTTCAGAATAAACAGAAATAACTATAATACATGTTATCTCTCTCTCTCTCTCTCTCTCTCTCTCTCTCTCTCTCTCTCTCTCTCTCTCTCTCGATACGTTCAGAATAAACAGAAATAACTATAGTACATGTTATCTCTCTCTCTCTCTCTCTCTCTCTCTCTCTCTCTCTCTCTCTCTCTCTCTCTCTCTCTCTCTCACGTTCGATACGTTCAGAATAAATAGAAATAACTATAATACATGTTACCTCTCTCTCTCTCTCTCTCTCTCTCTCTCTCTCTCTCTCTCTCTCTCTCTCTCTCTCTCTCTCTCTCAGTCAGTCGTTCGATACGGTCAGAATAAACAGAAATAACTATAATACATATTACCTCTCTCTCTCTCTCTCTCTCTCTCTCTCTCTCTCTCTCTCTCTCTCTCTCTCTCTCTCGTTCTCTCTCATTCTGATACGGTCAGAATAAACAGAAATAACTATAATACATATTACCTCTCTCTCTCTCTCTCTCTCTCTCTCTCTCTCTCTCTCTCTCTCTCTCTCCAGAGAGATGCAAGGTGATAATCGAATCTTTGGTAGGAGTTAGTATTCGTGCTGTAGGTGGCATGTTACAAGCGAAGCCAGTGTTTGATGACTGGATAACCCAGGTTGAATGGCTCGGCCGGACCTGCAGGTTATATATTCCCCGTAACATTTTTAATTCCTTTTTGTACTGGCCTCTCTCTCTCTCTCTCTCTCTCTCTCTCTCTCTCTCTCTCTCTCTCTCTCTCTCAGTCGTTCGATACGTTCAGAATGAACAGAAATAACTATAATACATATTCTCTCTCTCTCTCTCTCTCTCTCTCTCTCTCTCTCTCTCTCTCTCTCTCTCATAATGTTTTTGTTTTTATTCAAAAGTTTTTTCGCAATTTTCGTTTTTTCTTTCGTTCTTTTGCTGAGGGAGAGTAATTGTATACACACACACGCACACACACACACACACACACACACACACACACACACACACACACATATATATATATATATATATATATATATATATATATATATATATATATTTATATATATATTTATATATATTATATATATGTATATATGTGTATATACTGTATATATATATATATATATATATATATATATATATATATATATATATATATATATATATATATATATATATATATATATATATATATACATGCTACTCATTTCTATTTCATGAGCGTCTTCTCGCTGTCTGCTCATTTATCACGCAATCTCATCTCATCTTTATTATCACGCATTCTCTCCCTTTCTTACTCTCCGTTCGTCTTCCTTCGTGCACCGTGAGGATGAAGATTAATGCTCCATACATGAGGTAACAGCAAACATTTCATTACTACTGGTTTTGGTTGCCCGAGGCAGCATGCGTTACTGACAACGCATTTGTCATTTTAACGCATAAAGTCATCGGAGGCATGTCCCCATTAAGGCCCAGTCTGGACTTGGAGACGGGAATATCAGCTCTCCTTCTCCCCCTCTCCCCCCTCCCCCTCCACCCCTTCCGGATCCTCACGTCCCCATTTTCGTCCAGCACTTATAGTTCGCCCTGCTGGTTAATCCAGCCTCTTCTTCTGTCTGTGTCTCATACTGCGTCTCTGTATCTGTCTCTGTCTCTCTTTGTGTAGCAGCATCAGTGTGTTCACCCTGCTAGCAGCTAAAACCTCTGTTTCTGTTTCTGTAAGTCTTGGTGTCCTCCTGTGTCGCCAATCATGCTTATGGAATGAGGGTACGGGCCGCTGTGACTTAGACTTGTTAGAGCAAATGGCGAAAAAGGGTCAAATGTTGATGATTGATTGAGAGATTCAACACTTAAAACTAGCGAGACGCAGTCAAATTCAGAGGTCCGCCGACACTCATTTCCATACTTGAGCTTGAATGGAGCGTTCTGTGCACGGTGAAAGTTCAGACCAGTGAGGTTAAGCGGGCCTTTGAATTTGACTGTTCATTGCACTGAGTACCCTGATATTTCAGAGTTGCTGGAATCTAATAGAAAGAGACGAAACGGTCCATTTATTTTTAGTAGATTGATTGATATCATCTGCTAGGCATTCCGCCTAGGGATAAGCGTGGTTTGCTTGAATAGATGGTTTGGGCCGCCTTGCCCTGCCTAGATGCTACTGTCAAAACTAAGGTTCTGTGTTCTTTTGCAAGATGGCCCATAACTTGCTAACCAAGTTTTCACTGAACAGATCAGCCATGCGTGGAAAAAAGTCAAACCTTAATAAGCTGGAGAGAAATGAGGTAAAATAGAAATAAAATTCAAATAAATATACAATTTAGCACACAGTAACATTATCTAAATTCAAAACCTGGACAGTAACCAAATATCAGCGATTTGGCTTGTTTACTTTTTGATGTTAATTCAAGTTTACTTGTGCTTTGGTCAAAATGTCAGTTTTTTTTTTTTTTTCTTGTACTTTGAATAATGACGGATATTCTAATATGTTATTAAGGTTGATATCGACCAGCATGTATTTTTTGGTCTTCTTGCTGGCTGGTAACGTGCGTTTTTTTTTTTTTTTTTTAGCAATCTGGAACATCTAAGACATTCGTCTCTGTTCGATGGGTAGTCTTTTGGGCCACGCCTCCGGGCTGCCCTATGATAAGCCCCCGTGCTGAAATATAGCCATTATAATCTACTATTTTATATACATAACTTGATTCAAATGTATTTAAATCTGAAAAACAGTCTTCTTTTGCAGATCTCTCCAAATATTCAAATTTTATCGATGAATGAGTTATTTGTTATTTCATTCTGTCCCATAATTTCACTGTACACTATTTTGATCTTCCAAAAATTACGATAGGTTTTTTTTTATTTTTTCTCGAATAAGAAGGACGTTATGACGTTCAGTGATGCATTGCGCGAGAAATATTTGCCGCAGTATGCTTGATCCATGCATGTGTCATGACAAGCAGTAGTGGCCAATAACCAGATCCCAAAAGCATACGAAATTTCCCTAGTTCTATATATATATATATATATATATATATATATATATATATATATATATATATATATATATATACATATACATATATATAAAAATATGTTTATATATGCATATATGTATATATATATATATATATATATATATATATATATATATATATATATATATATATATATATATATAAACACCACTTATTCATGGTAGATCAAAAGAGCAATTGACTTGCTACAGTAACACACACATACACATAATTATATATATATACACAAACAAACTTGATTCCTATTCAAGCCCGTTGTTGCGCATGAAGTCACGAGAAAAAAATACGATTATTTTTTCAGTTCCTTATTGAGAACTTCTGAATCAGTATGTTTCTTTGATCAGTCTGTTAAACTTTAATTGTTGTAGGATTCTCATTTTAGTGCCTCTTTAGAGCTTATATTGTAAAATGTTCATTAAAGCAAAATAACAAGAACGAAAAGTTTTAACGATTTTTGAAGTTAACCAAAGCCAATATTATATTATAATGACGTAAGAAATTATTCGCCAAAGTAAAGGTTTTTTTTTTGCACAATGAAAGATTACGATGAATCATCTTTCCAGATATATATATATATATATATATATATATATATATATATATATATATATATATATATATATATATATATATATATATATATATATATATATATATATATATATATATATATATATATATATATATATATATATATATATATATATATATATATTTATATATATATATATATATATATATATATATATATATATATATATATATATATATATATACACAGTATATATAATTATAAAATTTCTTACACTAAAGCATATTACTGTCATTTTTATGATATTTATACATTGTACTGCACGCAAATGTTAAGTATTTATCTTATTTATAAAATCTGTAATTGATTTCATTAATAGCGATTGTATCAGTTTTGCCTTTACTTTTTTTATTAGCATATATTAACATGCGGGAAGCTTTCAATATCGTTGATAATAAAATATACAATGAAACTGCGACGCTATTTAGTTTTTGACGTTATGAATAAGTTAATATATATATATATATATATATATATATATATATATATATATATATATATATATATATTATATGTACATATACATATATATGTATGTATGTGTGTTTATTTATATATGTGTGAATGTATAAAAGTGTAAGCATATACAATCGTATTTACTGTGTGGGTTTAGTATGCGCGTGTGTGTATAAAATATTTTCTTACAATCCTTTCATTTATGTACTAGAAAATCTCTTTTGAATTTAATATTCATAAGCAGCAAGAAATAATAATAATACCATATGTGAATATCTTGTATGAGTTTAATATCATTTGGATTCGTTCTACAAATGCTCTTGATTATCAAGGGAGGCATATCACGCCCAAGCGTCGAGTTAATTTCGGATATTGGTCTACAGTGAAAGTATCAGATCTACTAAGAGAACGTATGTGCTTGTCCCGTGATATCGAACTCTTACGCCGGTACCCATGGCACCTCGGTCAGCAATTTTCGTGCCCCTTTGCATGATGTTAATGTATATGATTTAAGAAGAGATGGGCCGGGAGACAGATCAGATAATGACGAAACGCACAACTCATTCTGGATAAATCGAGCCCTTGCGACTTGTCTCACAGTTCGTAACAGGACTTGCTCCGTTGAATAGTCTCTTCCAGACTTTAAGAGACAGACTTATTCAACGATCTCGAGCACTTTGTTTTCACAACGGGCCAGACGTGTTCAGAAGACGTCGCCCAATCATGTTTATCGCATGTGGTCAACGCCAGATAACCATTACCAGGAGATCAAGATCCCCTATCAGATGTATGTCCATCATCGAGTATTCTTGTGGAACCTGTCGATGATGAGGCCTCAGAAAGCACGAGAGCGCATGCGTGGGCAATCCGTGTAAGACACCGCTCGCTTATTTCCCCATTTTTAAATCCTCGACTTCAATTTCCTAATACGTTTCCAGCGAAGGTTTTCTCTGACGGCGCGTTGCTCTTAAAGAAAGCGAAATATGGCTAGACCTAATCCCGGCTGATATCGATCTATTTATCTTTGTTATGGCGAAAGATGACATTTCAACAGGTAACTCTCAAAAGACAGCCAGCAGCCTCGCTGCTGACTTGTTAAGAGAGAGAGAGAGAGAGAGAGAGAGAGAGAGAGAACACCCTTCGGGAATGACCTCTCCTCTTTGGAGGTACAAAGAGGGAGGGACAGTTGGCCGTCGTACTCTCGAGTCCCTCATGAATGCGACAATCAACGAAACATGGGCTGCAGCACCTCAACACTCTAGCTATTGTCACATTGAGCCATAGGGCGCCTCACTCGCACTCCTACAGCCCTGCGCAAAATGGGCCAGTTTCCAGGGCATAGCACCCGCCGGCCTTATGAAGTAACGATGGAAATGACGTAGAGAGCTACTGTCAATGATTTCGCTTAATCCCAGTATTTGCTTAAAAGTGGGACGGTAGCCGCAGAATTAGTAGCGGCTGTTTAGGAGGCGAGACACGCACAAGGTGGCAAAGAGGTCCCTCTCATTCAAGGAGGATAGCTATGAATGTGATAAAATGCTAAGGGCCACCGTAGTTGAAAAATCACCGTCCATAAGGGCTAGTTTGCGATACCGTCTAGGTC
>NC_089758.1:9519233-9544233 GCF_040412425.1 Macrobrachium rosenbergii
ACATGCAAATGAAAGAACCCAGGATTAAGTGAAAGTGTAATCAGTGTTTGTCCTCTTGAAACTGTTTGAACCTTTCTTCAGTGGAAACCGACGAATTATCCAAACCGGCTCCAGTTACAAAAGCCTGATCGCCCCCAAATTGTAGTGTCCATCTCCCGTTAAACAAATGGTTTTAAATAACGGCAAGAAATGCGGTCACAATTCTGGCCACTCGATTTTTGCATTTTTTTAACAGTATTAAATGTACGGTTTCAGTCCTCCCCTTTTCATGGGATGAAGGATTATCGGTCTCTAGCCTGGAAATCATTAAATTGAAATTTTGGCTTAAAAGACAACTACCTTTCAAACAGCAATGCATCGCAACAAATTCATCCTGAAATGATTTGCAAGTTGACGGTTTGCAGTTGGCTAGGTACAATCAAATAAACAGTATATTTGTAGAATTGTGCTCGCTCTCTAATAGAGTATCATAAAACGTATGTCTTTGAAGAGGGTTCACGTTAATTTTTATAACCTTGAAGTGAATATGTTTGTCCACAAAATCGTTACCATATAACTTTTTTCAGAAGTATATTTCAACAATATACTTTCTTTATCATATTATTTTATTCATTTCGTAACTCCTTGTGGGAGACCACTATAGTATTTACTGCCCAGGAAATTAGTTAGATATTCTTTCCCATTTCTTTCCCAAGGTATCTCGTCTGTCCGTAAAAATAGATCAGTTAAAGGGAAACAATCTCTTTTGTAACTTATTTCTTTTTTCCCATAATTTATAATTACTTTTTAGAGACAAGTCATTGTTTTCAGAGAAGCAGTAATTTTTCTCTCACGAACAGTAATGAAAATTCTAGTGCCGCAGTTTAATGTTTGTAATACCTTGTATATTCTTGTGTGTTCATGTACTTGTTTCGGCATTTCCACGCCTTTCTCTTTTAAATGAATTTGCATATCGATTCTTTTTAGTGTCATGCCCCAAGTTTTACTTTCGGATTGATCTTGTGTATGTAGAAGTTACAGCCATGAAGGGTTGTTATGTCTTTAATTGCTTTGTAATACTTCTTGAAAGTACCGTACACCTCTATCTTCGGTTTTCATTCTTGTCTCAGCTGTCTCGTGTACACACAAACACACACACACACACACACACACACACACACATATATATATATATATATTATAACTATTATATTAATCCCTTTGTTAATTGTTAATTTCATTTTTATTTCATCTACGTATCTTCGATTTTTTTTTCTTTTTTTTAACAGTTGGGCATTCAGTCCTGATGAAGCTTGCCAAGGTAAGGTTCTTACAGCCTTGTTCTGCATGAACGCCAACGCACTTCAAATAATAATACTAATTTAATTCATTCAATACTTTGCTATAACGTAGCCGAATGTCCATATAACAGTTTTGGTAATACAAGTTTTGAGATAAAATCAGGTGATTGCGCTTTCCCTAGCAAACCAGGAGTCTGATGTTTTACTGCTTAATCTCGGCCTGCGCAGGCTTAGTGATCAGTGACCAAAATTTAGAGATAAAATAGTTTTTAAAAAAGGTCATAAACGCGGCACAGGAATGAACAGTCGTTCTGGATTTAAAATAGTCTATAGGCATATAATGCTCTGGAATCCAGCAAGTTACTGATGTCTATTTGGCCTTTGTTTTCGAAGTAAGATTTTTTTTCCCAAACAGATTTGTTTCCTTGGATGCCAAAGGTCGAGCAAAATAAGCAGCGTTTGCTGTGGGTACTTCGTGTTCGCTAACAATAAGTTACATCACGTTCATTAACAATATGTTGCGTTACGTAAGTGGTCAGTTTGTATTTGGTGTCATTAGCAAGTGTGCGAACAACTTCCTGAATTTTTCCGTGAAACTTTGCTCCAAGTTGAAAGCATTGCTGGCAGTGTTGAAGTCGTCACCTTAACCAGCAAGCCTGAGGTCAGTTACTTACCTGTTCAAGGAAATTACAATTAGGTACTTGGAGTAAAAGTTGGGCGTCAGGATATTAAAAGACGCGGGAAAATATGGTCGTGTGACATTATAAATTTCCTTTTGTTAATGTTAGGATGCTGCAAGCAGTCTTGGCTTCTCCTTGGAATACAAGATGTTCGTGAGTTAGCTATAGAGACGAAGTGAAAATAAGAAAATTCTGGTGTCCTTTACTGTTCGAGAGAGACAGGGAGCGAGAGAAAAAGTAAGACGGTAGCTTTAAAGAAAATGGAAAACCATTATTACCCGTTCGATATTAGAGAGAGAGAGAGAGAGAGAGAGAGAGAGAGAGAGAGAGAGAGAGAGAGAGAGAGAGAGAAACGACAATATTGTATTTTTGTTTCTTTGATGAATTATGTTATGCAATGTAATATGGTAAGAGTATTTCAGCCGTTGCTTAAATGTTATCACATTTGGTGTTTGTGGTAGGTAACATTAGCATAGAAATATTTTGTAATATATCGGGGTCTTAGGGAAGTCGAAACTAATTTGAGTACCTTGGTTTATTCATTCTGGTACAGTAAGTATGTGCACACACACACACACACACACACACACACACACACACACACACACACACACACACACACACACACACATATATATATATATATATATATATATATATATATATATATATATATATATATATATATATATGACTTTTTTATCACATCACCGTGATTCATATTCAATCAGTAAGCTACAAACGTCCTTTAATATCAATTCGCTCTACCTCGGAAATAATATATTTTCATATATGTTACCGAAGGGGAATTTTTTAATTGATAATTAGTTCGTCGTTTCGTGGGGTCGAACCAGCGAAGACAAGAACTCAGGACTACAGCGGACGCGTGGTTCGAGCCCACGAGACGACGAACTTATTATCAATTAAAAATTCCCCTTCGGTAACATATATGAGAATATATTATTTCGAGGTAGAGCGAATTGATATTAAAGGACGTTTGTAGCTTGATTGATATATATATATATATATATATATATATATATATATATATATATATATATATATATATATATATATATATATATATATAAAATTATATAATGCAGTTCCACTTGCATTAACTTTGGTTACTTGTAATGTCCAACTCCTTATTCTGTTTGAAACTTACATAGCAAATATTTTATTGAAGAAGCCCAGAAAGAAATAAAAGGAGTACAAAGGTTCAAATTCTGAAGAATTACATTCGATCAGGTTTGGTTTCCCTATGTAGATATGAACTAGAAAGCCACTGACTCGTAACTGACATGGAAACATCAGTCCGTCAGATGATTTTACAACATTTCACTTGCTTAAAGTATTGACACTGATGATTATAAGTATTCGATATCTAAGTTATAATGTTCTCTTTGTTCAGGTAACTCCAACATCACTGGCAATAAATATGCTATAAAATTGGCGGGGACTGAGCGATCCACTCCCCAATAAGGTCTCCCATCTAGATCGGGACCTCTCCTAAAATCTGCTTGCTTGTTGCCACTCACGAAGGCCACCTTTGTCAAATTTTTGAGTCAAAGCATTTCTTTTTTTTAACTTTGTTAACGGAGGTAGCAATGAGTCATAAATGATAATTTGGTAATAAACTGAAAGAAAGATAAGTGACCAGTTTAAATACTTTTCTTCTTAGCGGTGGAAATAATATTGCTGATTACCTCCTGGATTTGAGGAGAAAGAGGAAAAGTTCTGCATTTGACGAAAAAAATGAAAAATCCTTTTATTATATTTCATATTTCACTCTCTCCAAACCTTGATCAAACCGTCGAAAAACTGATCGTCTCTGAGAGCTGTGGGAAAAGCGGTGCTGGAATAACTTCCCTTGCGCCGTTTCCAGTTCTCAGAGCATCCCCCTCCCCCATCTCCCGACCCCCGACCTCGGGTCCCCATCGGCAGAATCCCTCTCAGCCACCGACAGCCTAAATAATTGCCACTATTAAAACCTAACCACGCTGCCACAGCCCGACTCAGAAATCCTTGGTATCCTTGTTCACAGATTTTATGGTAATGTAAACGGCTGTAGGACGGTTTCGTAGCATTCCAAGTCGGGGCAGAGTGGGGCCTCGGTCCTACTGGATCCTTGTGGGGGTCTCGCCGGGTCTTGCAGGGACCTTCATGAAGGATTCCTGTGGCCGAAGGAGGCGGAGGGGGTTTTCCCCTGGATGCATTCGGCAGGGAGCATCATGTTGAATCTTAAGTTGATGTTCTAGTGATAGTTGCCCAGTTGGGGCAAGGTGGGTGTAGGTTATCGGCTCTTTCTCTCGGTTATTATCATCATCATCTCTGTTGCCCGGTTTTCCCTTCGCGACCTCTTTCTTTTCTGCGGAGTGATCGTGTGAGACAAAGGTGACCACCATCTCTCCGGTCTCTTTTCTTTGGTCGTTGCTCTTACTAGATTTTTGTGACTAGGAAAATGACTTAAGTAACTGAGGTCATTAATTAATAATGGCATTTTCTGTTTTTTCTTGATATTCGGAGGTAGGACTTTTAATCGACGGGAAAAGTAAGCTAAAAAAAAAAATAAAAAATGAAATTTCGGCGCCATCGAGTTTTCTGTGCAGCATATAATGTTGTTTCATACAGCATTATATGCTGTACAGAAAACTTGATTGTGCCTGTGTTACTGGCACCTATAGCGGTGCCAGACACACAATCATGGCTAATTTTAACCTTAAATAAAATAAAAACTACTGAGGCTAGAAGGCTGCAAATTGGTATGTTTGATGATTGGAGGGTGGATGATCAACAATCCAATTTGCAGCCTTCTAGCCTCAGTAGTTTTTAAGACAAAAAGCCGTCTCAGTAGTTTCCTTTTACAGAAAACTAAAAACTGCTAGGTGTTAGGGAGTCAACAATATAACTAAAACGCAAACTTACCTGTTGATGAAAAATGCTGTGGAATAATTTCAGGTATTATTGCAATCACTGCTAATTCAACTAGGAGTAAACGGCAATTGGCTGCATAGGTATAACTGCAAACCTGAGATAACGAATTAGAGCCACTGGTCCTAACGCTTTTGTCCAAGTCGCCATTTCAGGATACAATATGGAAAATTGACAAGAAGTTTCCCATTTCCATACCCGACGACCTGCAACACATTCGTATGGGGCATCGTGGAGGGACAACTTCTCAGCAATTCGTTGCACTTCTGTCCCCTAGGAAGTCTTTAGCATTAAACAGTTCGCACTGCGTGTTGTTATTGTTATGCAAAATGTGCACACATTCATCAGAGACCTGTCAAAGAGGCCATTAATTTGCCAGGCTATCTTCCAAGGGATACAGTGCCCATATGTAAAAAGAAATCAGGATATTGACTGTCATTAGTCGACAAAAGGTCAGTAACTTGTCAAACAAGCTTCAGCTGAATAGGATACCCGTATGTGAAAAAGAATGAGACAAGAGTAGAGAAAATAATGAATAAATAAATAATTGATTAATAAAACAAGTTTTTATAAATGTATGTTATATATATATATACATATATATAAACTTGTTTTATTACTCAGTTGATTATTTATTCATTATTTTCTCTACTCTGTCTCATTCTTTTTCACATACGGGTATACTATTCATACATACATACATACATACATACATACATACATATATATATATATACATATATATATATATATATATATATATATATATATATATATATATATATATATATTGTATATGTATACAGTATATATACATACATACACACGTATATATATATATGTGTGTGTGTGTGTGTGTGTGTGTGTAGCATAAACAGTGCTTCAGAAATAAACCAAGCTTAACAGACAAAAGACGCTTTAGATCGGAGGAAGGAAGAACCACTTCATTATTTTTTCCTAGAAGAATCTTGTCGACCGCAAAGCGGGCCATTACATACACATACTGGAAAGGCAATACCCTCTCCAGCAGTAACACATATATAAACCAGGAGGGAGACAGGAAGAATTCCACTTCCATGGGAGATCGATCCGTACCTGAATAATGATGAAATTACAGTTCGGAGCTGGCATTCATACTGAGAACTTTAATTATCTGAAAATATGTTTATTGGCCATAAAAAGCCCCGACTTCCTAACCCCCGTGTGCTTACTAACACGGCCGAAACAATCCCGCGAATTTGGGAGGAATTACGCCCCTGGTATTTATTCTAATCATATCGGGGTAATATTTATTTGCAGAGGCGTACATTAATCTCTAAAATATGAACCCCGAATGGTATTTTTACTGAACGCTGCAAATGCATTACGTTGCGAGAAAATTCGTATTTTTGAAAGCGGTTTTATTTTTAAAAATGTAGAAAAATGAACACACCGTTACCGAGGAATTGAAGTTCCAGATTTAAATACTTGCAACGAAAACCACAATGATTTAAAACCTTCTCTTATAACCAATAACCTGATTCATTTTAAATCTGCTGTGATTCAGGAAAGTGTCCTAAGATTTGAAAAACTAAGAAAATATGATGAAAAATTAGAGGCTTATTGGGCGAACGTTTGGCAGAAATGAGAGATTCAGAGAAGTTTAGTTTCCACTAAGATGCATTTGAGGTCTGGCGATAAAATAATGTTAAGTTTTAAGAGGAATAACTCCAGGGGGCAGAATTCATTCCCCTGGCAATGTTCTTAACTTGCCAGGCGCCCTCACTCTTCCACTGGTAGGCAATTGTTTCGGCACATCTCTGGTCTCTCAAAAACCAAATGAAGAACAAACGCAACCAAGCTTTAGCAAGATTATTGTTTATTCCATGTCAGACTTGAACTCCCATACGTAGCTCTGTTCAAGGTCTTATATGCCGAGAGTTTTTTCTAGGTGATCACCACTCCAAGAACTGACCAGACCAGAACATGTGTGTGTGCTCCTAAACTCAATTATTGACATGTTAAGAAGATTAAATTTTCAGAAAATTCATATACATTATTCAGTTTTATATTTATTCGTTGTTATAACATATTTAGTCTTAATACCATTTCAAACAGCCAAATATATCTTAAATATTTCTGTATTTTTTAAAAATTTTCATTCATCTTCCTTTGTTTGGGACTTTAAAACCTAAAATTAGTTTTTCATTTTGTTAGGCAACCGTGATTACTTAAAGATTCTGTTGTTATTTTATCATTTCAGGTTGGAGCGTTTGTTCGTAATTGTTGATTGTATAAACGGATTTTGAATGAAAATTATTAGGGGCACTTTTCAACACGTACTTATTACAAGCAGTGATTTACGACATCGATGACCATAACAGTTGTGGCTCCAGACCTTAATTCTGTAGCAATATTAATCAGTTTCTGTTTTTGCGAAGTTACGGTTCTGATTTGGACGAATTTTTCAGTTTATTATATTTTTTATGTTTTTGGTATCCAGTTTATTATATTTTTTATGTTATTGGTATCAACGGATTTATTGATCTCAAATAAATAGGCATATAGTCCATTCTGATGTCCACCGTTAGGATTTCATAAAATGTTGATAATTTGACTTGACTTACAGTGATTCAAATAATATAGAGTCTGTTGTTTAACCTCCTCAACAGTATGTTGCCATATTAATTGAACGTTCAACATACTTGCATTAATGACTATTCCCTTCTCTACTTACCATCATATGACTATCGTCTGATTCTGAGCTTCCAAATCGTATGGAAAAATAACTATCCTCCGAATAATGTTACAAAAGTTAAGTATATCTTAGTTTAACCAGACCACTGAGATGATTAACAGCTCTCCTAGGGCTGGCCCGAAGGATTAGATTTATTTTACGTGGCTGAGAACCAACTGGTTACCTAGCAACGGGACCTACAGCTTACTGTGGAATCCGAACCATATTATGACGAGAAATGAATTTCTATCACCAGAAATAAATTCCTCTAATTCGTCAGTTACAAATCGGAGTTGATAGCCATTATATAATACGTCTTCGATATTCAACAATATATATTTTCCTTGTGCGTATGTCTCTTCTTTAGGAATTTCTTGTATTAATTTAAACTGCGGTTCATTTGAATTCACAAGGTAAAATAGATAGATTGACCAGACCACCAACTTGAATTATTAACTGTCAGATGCCTGGCGTGATGGTTTTTCTCTTATAAAAGGAATAAAAAAGGATTATGTATTATCTTATAAGTTAAGATTAAAGAGTACTTTGTAGTGTGTTATACTTGAAATTTTGAAGATTCACATATTTTTTTAAGGATTGTGTCCACGTCTTGTCTTCCGCTGTTGGTAGAAATTTAGGTATTCACACGGAGTATGTTGGGTGATTAATATTGTACTGCATTCTCCGCAGATGAAAATTCGTTGATGAGAATTAGCTTCAAGTAACCGGTTGTGAAACGGTTGCGCCCAGTTCACAAAATGGATAATATCACATTTACGTGACTCTCTTCCTTTCCATGTTGATGAGTGTCGTGACCGTACTGTAGGCTCAATCAAATGCCATTGAGCAACGTTCTTTGGTATTCTTCAAACAAAATTATAAATAAATGTCATCAATCTGCTTTCAAATGCTTGAGCCACTTAATCCAAATGCCACAACTGAGAAAAAAAGGAAGGACAATTTGATTTAACGACCCCTTTTCTCTCCGCCGTTTGTCGTGAACGTTTCTTCACATAATATACCCTGGTTACAAAAAAAAAAAAAAAAAAAGTCCAGGATATCCAAGAAGAAAATGGATAAATACAACATCCTTGCATTTGTTTGCTGTGTCAGCTTTTCCACTGGATATAAAGCAAACTAATTTTATGCAAGGAACCTTTCGGAGCTGGATGCGGATGTTCCTATTGGTCCCTTGGATTGTAAGTGTTCCCTGGAGCCTCGCCATCCAGTATGTTCTTATGCTGCTTTATTTTTGACTCATTGGTACCTGCATGTTGTGTCTGATATGATCCTGAGGTCATATTATGTTTTCTGATATATCCTCGTTGTACAATTGATTGGTTATTCTTACTTTTCTTCGTAATTTTCCGACGAGGGTATTTTGTTTTGAGAATTTTGCTCTAAAAGTCACTGCTCTTTCAATGTCCCTTCTTGCGATTGGTCACCCATTTTGAACAATAATAATAATAATAATAATAATAATAATAATAATAATAATAATAATAATAATAATAATAATAATAATAACTCGTAAGAATACCTTTTTTCAAACTAACTTTATTAAACTGAATGGCCGTCTCGTTGCCGTTGAGTATGTAATTACAGTTTTTCACTCTCTCGAATGAATTTCTTTGTAGCAGCAGGTAAATTGTATAACAGCTACAAAAAAACTCATGCGAGAGGTTGAGACACTGCAGTACAACCTCAACGGCATCCAGACTGCCATTCGGCTTAATAATAATAATAATAATAATAATAATAATAATAATAATAATAATAATAATAATACACAACTTCAGTTTCTGGGAATTCCAATCGGTGGCCATTCACCGCTGACCGAGTGCAAAGACCGTCCCGAGCTGATATTTTCACTCCATTATTAATTACGGAACCGAGAGGGGAGAGTGCAATGTGGTTCATCCCACTTAACTTCCATTAGGGGCGTGACACGGTGACATTTACACAGCATTTAAGGCCTTAAAGTGTCACTCTGTATGGCCCACTAACTCGAGAGAAATGACCGTGGGAGACAGATAGCGAATGGGCTTTCTCCTCATTTCTCCCGATCATGGCTGTCTTTCCTGTCATTTGTTGTTTGTGTACGCTTAATGTCTTCCATTTATGGTGGCAGGAGGTTGATATTCGTACTGCCAGGGTTGTTTGATCAACTGTTATATTCTGCTTTGGAGATCAAGGTTCCTTGTGACATTTTAATTGCCTGGTTTTACTGGTCTGTATTTTTCAGGCTGGCGTAGAATTTTATCCTTCTGCTCGAGTAGCTGCCAGCTTCCGTTATAACGAAACAGATCCGTGTTCACAATTCTGTTTAATTTCTATTTACAGTAATAGATCATTTGGTGATATTGTGATTCAGTAACGAAGTTTATTTGCGACAATTTACCTTTTTGATGTTTGATGTGATCGCTTGTAGAACTCAGTATTTATGTCCACATATCATTTGTATGATGTCGGGAAATACTTAATTAATTTTAACATGTATAATTTTTATCATGTTCCAGTGACTTTAGGATCATCTTTAGTATAAAGTGTATTGTTTCTCTTACCTTTTAAGATATTCTGGAATTTTCCGACGAGGGTATTTTGTTTTGAGAATTCTGCTCCAAAAGTCACTGCTCTTTCAATGTCCCTTCTTGCGATTGGTCACCCATTTTGAATAATAATAATAATAATAATAATAATAATAATAATAATAATAATAATAATAATAATAATAATAATAATTCGTAAGAAGACCTTTTTTCAAACTAACTTTATTACCCTGTGTGCTTGACTTTTGTGTGAAATAGCGTGTGGGAGAAAGAGAAGTTCGAGAAGGTTGGAGGGGAGACTACGTTCGTGAGAGCAACCCCGTATTTTTAAACCGCATTTTTACAAAATGAAGAAGAAAATGGGAAACGGAGTTTTCTTCAGATCCACACTGTTTTTCTTCTTGCTAACCCTCAAGCAGCTAATATTAAAAAGCAACAATGTCTTATTGAGTAGCAGCCGTTTATTACTCCCTGATTTAAATTTGTTTATTTCGAGAAGTATATATATTGAAGAACTACAAAATCTTATGCGCTATTTGGTTTACACATGACATTGGCAATCATTTTTATTGATGCTTATCGTATTATACCTTCACTGAAGGACAACTCCAAAACCAAATTTCATGAGGAAAAAATGAAGAAAGTAACACATCCATTCATTATGGAGGTCTGATAAAATAATCTACGTCAGGGATGTCCTATTGTCAGTGTTTCGTATGCCTCGGAATAAAGTCTCGACCCATATTTTTGGGGGTAAAAAGCCAATATCTGTTGAGTAGTGTTTGATAATGTCTTCGGACATTCTGTATCTTATCAGTATTTCTTGAGAAAACCTTAAAATGTTTTCTTTTTATACTTGGCAGTTCATAATCTTTGCGTGCGTTTCAGTATGTTGTTGAGGTTTCTTGAGATGACATATAAGGATTCGAAGTTGATGAATTACTATTATTTCTACGTTATTGGTTCATTTTGTAAGCAGGTATCAAATTACTTTTCGAAACCTTTTGTTTTGACTTCGGATAGACTATTATTGTTGTCATTTTTGTAGTTAAATGGAATATTTACAGTTTATGTTAAGCTGTTGACCACTTACAATACCTGGTTAATTACCATTACTACAGAAAATTTCTTTCGCATTTGACCTCTGGCTCAGATACATTTCTAAACGCGTATAGGACGCAGTATTCCTCCCTCACTCAGCTGTAAGGGATACTGTCTAGATTGCTAACTAATATAAATGATATTTTACTATATGGGTTCCTACAATTGACGTATATCTGTGCATGAAAGCGTAGCTTTGCTTGAATGAGGCACAGTACACGCAGGCGGGTCGTTTTATGAGGACGAAGAGAAATAGACGGAAAGAAACTAATTTAATACTGTTTAATTAACTAAAAGAAATATCGGGGATATTTGTAATAGGCCTAAGGAGGTAAAATCTTACTTAGGTTAAGTTAGGTACAATAAGAATGGATTTGATAAAAGTAAGGTTATGTTATGTTATATAAATTCAAAATGGCAAGGTAAGATATAGTTAGGTTTCATGGAAGGAACAAATTAGATTAGCTAAGGTACTATTAGGTTAGGTAACATAAGATTAACTTAGGTAAAGTAAATTTATGTTAGGTCAGGTAAGATTATGGTAGATAAGGCAAGATGAGTTTGGCAAGTTAGGTTGCTAGGTATTTAAATGGTGTTTCCAAATGAATATGGCGTCGCTTTCATCTTCCTTCTCAGTACATTTCTAGAAAACCGCAGAAAAGTATCCCTCGGAGCCTCAAATCCATTTGCTAGCTAGTTTTACATCGCCCATGAGAATGCAGTCACTCTTGAAGGGCAAATCCATCCTAGGAAATATAATCTCTCCGAGAGGTAAAAATATTTGGTACCGAGTTTTATAACCATTAATGTCATGTTTTTGAGGTAAAGTCTAAAATCGATTTCAGAGGATGAAAAAAACTCTGCTTCGGTGGAAGTGCACTTGAAATTCCTTACACAGCTGTCTTCTGTTTTGTATGCTCTTTCTTGAGGTCCTTGGGAAAGATGCTGCTGTCAGTTGAGCTTCTCTCCATCATTAGTCCATCTTTCATTTCAGTCATTTAGCCCATAAATCTTCATCTCTCGAGCACAGGCCAATCCAGTTTTCCATGTCATCAATGCTTCTCTTTGCCTGTTCAGTATGTACACTGTAATATTCCCTTACGATATTTTCTTCCTAGCTAAGCTTTGTAAATTTCGGGTTTTGTTCTTGAGTTTGTATTCTTGGCTTTTCTTATCCACTTGCAGACACACAAAAAACAATCCATTAATTACTTTTTATTTTTTATGAGCTTGGCCTCCAAGTTCCTGCAGATATCCTGCTGCCTTCTTCGATCATCATTTAATCGGCGCTTCACGTGTCCAAAGAGGAATGCATTTGGTCAGGCCTAGTTGTGTGTCACACAGACCTGCATTAACTTATTGCCTTAATTATGCATAAACGAACGTCAGATCGAAGTCGTCTGCAGCGGCGCAGCCAAAACCAAGTTCTTTCAGTTTTATAGCGTTAAATACAAAGTCATTTACATTTGTCAGACACTCGGCATTCCTTCGATTATATCTTGTGGCATCTCACAAATATGCATCCACTCAATTATGTCTATTCTTAACTTTTATTGCTCTGTCCAAGGCCATCAACACCCGTGGAACATAGCACTTCCTGGCTGGAGACTTACTTTTGAAGCCATTAAACCTTCCTGACTACTGACGGACGTACAGTTTCAAGTATGAAAAATAATCTTCGTCGTTTTTGTTATCGAGTTTCATTCTTTGATTATTTCCCTGTTTCATATTGTTCCACTTCGTTTTGTTTATTTTCTCTCATTTTTCCTTTCCCTCTCGTATGGAAGTTCCATGAGAACGTGTGTTTGTTTCGAATCTTAATAATAATAGCCATGCTGATTTTCGACAAACCCTTCGTCAAGAAAGATATTATACAGTGATAACAGAGTATGTTTCCAAGTACGCAACCTCTTATAATTCGTATAACAGCCTCATCGAATGTCAATTTATAAGATAATATCATTATTCTCAGTGCCTTTGAAATATTTTGCAGTGAAATTGCAGATATTTTGCTCCATTTCTCATTAAGTTTTACCCGTGAACCAGTTAGCTTTAACTGTTGCATCTATTTTGTATCATCCAAAAATAAGAAACGTCATGGACCAATCTATAATTTATAGTTATACATAGTTATATAATTTATAGTTATATATCTTCATGGAGCCATCGTAGGGGTAGCAGTAGTAGTTATTCGTTGTTATTTTAAGTTGAAATTATGAGTTTATTCGAATATAACCAGGCGCCCACACATCTCTGGAGTGCAAACTTCATTGCGAATAGTCTATTAAATAAATTTTTTTTTTCTTGGTTTGCCGCTTTTATTTTCTGATAGAATATTTCCCCTGTTTTGTCTCTAACTGATAAAATTGCGTTTGAATTTCCTGTCATTTACTTGATTTTGAAGGCTCTTTTTTTTCGTTTAGCAATTATTCCGCATCATTTATCATTTTCCATCGATATCTTTTTATGTCAACATAGAGGCCATATTTTATATTGTTTATAACATATTTTTCTACAAACCCTGAAACATTTTTCCCCTAACTGGAGAACCCAGGTAACTGGTACGAGACAAACCAGATTTAAGTAAAATCTGGAGAAATATTCATATATTGTCCACTCTGATAAATCGAATGTTTATGATGAAAAAAGTTTTCATAAGGCGTCGAAAAAAAGTGACCTAACTTGTTGTCTTAATACTGCATAAGACTAAGTTTTCTTTATGAATTAATTTGTTTTTTACTTTCTGAAGGCTTTGTAGTAAACCAAATATCCACGAAGCTCGAATAAAAAGCAGCTTTGTATGTATAAATAATCAGTCGATTATGTCTAAAAATAAAACTATATTTTACAATAGAGTCGAATTTGATCATGTTTGAAAAAAAAATTATAACATGCACAGGAAAAATGTTTCACATATTCTGGTTGATTTCGAAGGGAACAAGTAAAAATTGTGTCGAAGTTTCTTCGACGCAATCGAGTTTTCTATACAGCCGCTACAGCGTTTAATCAAGGCCACCGAAAATAGATCTATCTTTCGGTGGTCTCGGTAGAATGCTGTACGAGCTGCGGTCCATGAAACTCTTAGCCTGCCAGAAGCACGATTATTGCTAAATTTAACCTTAAAATGAATAAAAACTACTGAGGCTAGAGGGCTGCAATTTGGTATGTATGATGATTGGAGGGTGGATGATCAACATACCAATTTGCCTCCCTCTAGCCTCAGTAGTTTTTAAGATATGAGGGCAGACAGAAAAAGTGCGGACAGAAAAAAGTGCGGATAGATTAAAGTGCGGACGGACAGACAAAGCTGTCACAATAGTTTTCTTTACAGAAAACTAAAAAATTTATCAAGTTTGAATAACATTTGAAGTACAAATTAAATTCGATTAATTTCGAGTAAGTAAATTCCCATTATATCCTTAATTATTACAGAGTTTGGAACGACTTGTACTTTTTAAAAAGATTTTTTGGGTGAATTAGGAGAAAATATTCCCCACGCATGGAAGGGCACCTTTTCGTGCCCATGAGGTCAGAGACCATTGCCACGCATGCATTCGTTGTTTGTCAGTTCATAAAAATGCAATAAGTCCTGAACGAATCGTCATTTGTGATGGCTTATGCACTCGGAGTATTTGTGAAAAGAAGCGCCCCGGCCGGGCTCAGAGCGCCACAGTAGGGGTCCCAGGCGACCCTCTTAGTATGGAAGCGTTATTAAACACACCATTAATTAACTCTAAGAGTAATAACTGTCCTCGTGATGTTCATTATATGTCTTCTTGATATTCTCCATCTTTCTTTTTTAATATGCTATTCGTCAACGCGCCGGCGCGGCCGCTCAGTATTTCCAGATTTTTTTTTTTTTTTTTTTTACGGGATTTCTTCAGATGATCGAAAATTTACCAAACTGGGTACAGATAAGTATTCATGTTTCGATTTTTTATGAATGATATTTAAGAACGCCTTCTAACAGTGCAGTAGGAATTCATTTTTTATTGTGTGTTTTTTTTTTGTATATTACTAATGGTACGAGTAGCCGGTTGTTTAACTGCAAAAAAAAATAATTTGTTTATATTATCATGAAATTAAGTCTACTTATCAGAAGAATAATTACTGAGCTTCTAGCAAAATTACATTAATTTTTTAGCAATATTTGTGATTTTGGCGTGAGTAACCATTGATATTTTGACAATTGTTTTGGTATGGAATCAGATGGTAAAAAGTGCATGACCGACAGCGATAGGGGAGGCCAAAATAAGTGAGAATCATAATTTTTTGTTTATTGATGTTTGAAACAGTAAAAAAAGGAAAACTCACTTCAAAATGGCTGCTTATTTTATTTGTTTATCTGGTTATTTTTGTTTTGTGGATTCATATTTTTCTCCGCCTAACTTATTGCTTTATTTATTTGTTGAATTGACTACGCATTGCGCTTTACCATGGAGTTATGAATTAAAAATATTATACTAGTCTTAATAAATAGGCTAATGTTTTTTCTCTTGATACTTAAAGCTACAAGTATCAATATTTCATGTCTTTTATGGGAATTTTATTGAAATGTAAAAATTATATGTTTTATGCGAAAAGTATGTAGAGTGATTCTTGAGATAGCTAAAATGAAAGACGAAATTCCTAATTAAAAAAAAAAAGAATAAAAATATCGTACTTAGTAAATCGAACGCTTGCTGTTATAAATTCATTATCTGTCCACTAATGTAGTTTAAGGATCACTGCAGTAATGTGTTACAATGAAGTCGTAACTTACTCGATTCCTCAATATTTTGGTTACGTTTCCAACTAAAAGCTTTAAATCTAAAATAGTGAATGAGATGAAGAGAATCTTCCTAGCCAGGGTTGGAACTCGGGTTAGGAGAAACGGGACTAGCATTTGACCATTTTCGTATTTACATAGTATATTTGCCAAATTCAGTTGTTTTTTTTTAACAGATATGTAGACTAATCCTCGCTCTGGAAATTAAGTAAGTGATCAGCTGTTATGCCTTTTAGCTGAATTTCTTGAAGAGAAATATATTTTTATTCATGGCGATTGCGCTGTTGCTCTCAACAAATGGTCGACTTCCAGAGCAGAGGAACAATTTCTTCATATCATTCCCAGATTTGGGTTCAAGGTTCTCATAGGAATACATAGGCAAAAAATTGTTGGTCGTTCTTTTTACATGTTATTATGTTGAAGAGAACTAAATCCTAAGGTAACTTGAGTAGTACTGTTGTTATTAAATAAATCTGATATAGCAGCTTGGACTTTGTGTTCCAGAGGACATAACAGCTTGGACGCTTGCGTTCCAGAGCGACCCATGGTATTAAATTTAGAAACACTGCCGTGTACAGAGAAATAGTTCTTGAAACAACAGGCAGTGCAATAGGAAAGGGTACAGAGTTGAATAAATTAGGTTAATAATAGTGAAAATAATAAAACGGTTCTCATCCGATACCATTAGCAGTTATAAATTTGTGGACGTCGAAAATAATGGGTCATCCGACCTTGATAGGCGAGTGTCGCTTTTCAATTAAACTCCGAGATTTATGAAAGCGTCTTGAGCAGGGGAGCAAGAAAGATCAGCCCCATCACATTGATAAACCACTTCGAACTACTTCCTCCAGGGTGGCATGGAGGCTGGAAGAATTATACATCATCCGTAATCACAGCCAATGTTTACACCCTCTGACTAATTACATTTGTCACCACTAGATGTCTCTGACATTCCTCTCGCGATTTATTGTAGGGCCGCGACGAGACGTGTCGGGGTAATGGGATACTCTGGACTCGTCGTCGTTCTTTTTCGCCTTCTTGCTCTCTCTTTCCCCCCCCCCTTCATTTTAAACTCCTCTTCTCATACCTACGCTTCTTCCCACTCCTTTAGAAAGGTATGTGTGGGTTATGTGAGAGTTGTCTATGTGGAACAAAATGATCAACTTATTTATTTCCCGAAGAACTTTTGTTTTGTCTGCGCCAGTAATCACAGATCTTTCCAGCGCAAAATAAATTAGTCAGTCAATCCTTCTCCTTTTCTTCTTTCTTTTTAGTGTCTTCTTCTACCATGACGTACTCCCTCACGTTTTCTCATAGTTAGGGCTACTGCAGTCTTGCCATAAATAGAGAGTAAGAACCAATCGTTAAAAAGTTAAAATAAATGCGTTTTAGAAAGTGTTATGAAGCCCTTTCAACTGTTTCTTTTATCTGAATTTGTGGTTGTATGTCATAAAATTTTACGTCCATCGACGATGCTACGCAAATGAATAAAGGAACCTCTTTGAATCTAGAGATACCACGAGCTGTGTACTGAGTAGGTAAAATATAATTAAAATATATAGCTCCATTATTAAAGGCAGTAAACATTGCGCAGAGCACGACCCAGACAGGGATTGGAGCTTAATGTCGCGTGGAAGTCTCCTTCTAAACTTGTTGATTTTGAAGATAGAAAATACGAGTTTAAGAATGCATTTGTTTGAACCAGTCATGATGAACCGGAACTTAAGGTGTTAATTGCTTTACATTGGGATTTTTTTAATGATTTAATTCAGGAAAAAGTGTATGTGTAATATTTAGCATTTTCGTTATTTGGAAATTTATATCTAACATGAGTTTGTGTATATAATGTAACTCGAAGAGTTTAAATTGTTAATGCATAAATTTATATGAATATATAAAACTGTTTTATGTTTTGTATTTTTTTCACATATCAAACCGTAAGAAGAATCAGTCAATAGGAATTCTAACTTTCTAAGTATACGAAGATCCATTTGGTCTTCGTCCTTGGCAAAAAAAAAAATAAATAAAAAAAACTAGCAAAGAATATCTTAGGTAAGGTAACACTCACAGCGTTGAAGGAGAAGGATGCATTACAACAGTTTTTGGTTGACTCATTCCGATAGCTGAGTTTGGCGACTCGTCTTCAGTTTTTTCATTTCCTGTAATATTTTTCCTCTGTTGAAATAGTTCAAAAAGATTCCTACAGTGATAATGAACGCATTTTAATCTACGGCTTCAGTGGCATGATATGATAAGATCAAATTTAACATCCAGTGGTAAACTTCTACGAAGGAATAACAAGTGTCACTTCGTCGCTTTAGTTAAGATTTATTGGTGATGTGTGTATATATATATATATATATATATATATATATATATATATATATATATATATATATATATATATATATATATATATATATATATATACTATATATATATGTATATATACAGTATATATACTGTATATATATAGTGTATATATATAAATGTTTGTGTATATATACACACATACATATATATATATACATGCATATCTCACACCATACACCTTTTTTGCCCCTTAGAAGATATAAGGAGGAGGTTACTAACCCCACAACCTTTCCCTTTACCACGGCAGAATCTGTTTCCATCTAAAGCTGGGTTAACTGGCAGCTAATATTGGAGGAACCTCATTGTTTTTTTATAATAACAATCTCAATAATAGTGGAGTAAACAAATTCACATGTACGTTCAGGTGGTGTAATACAGATGTGCAAACTGAAAACTGTGCAGCTGGTTGCATTGACACTCAGCTCATATGTATAGCTTTTACCTGAAACATATGTATCACAAAGCAGTCACATAATTGAGGACTAGTCTGTCACATTATATTCATCATCATAATTATCAATGAGAAAAGACCTTGAAGCTCCTTCAATAGAAGCCCTTACACAATTGAAATACACAGTTACGGTGAAGACTTATTTACAGTAGGAAGTAGCTTAATGGAGGGGTTACGGGGATCCTTGTGTTAATCTAACACCATTATCAAACCTTAAAACTTAAGCATTCACCATTTGCATAGAGCTAATTAGCAAAGGCCGAAACGTCGGATCGCTTTTTGCTTAAAAATTAAAATTGCCCTTATTCAGTTATTTAATTTTTAATTTGTTATTTTAGTACTTTAAGTATCTATGCAGTTTATTTTCGTTTATTTTGAATTAGCTTAGAAGTACTGATCTTAAATCATTAATATCACATTGTATATTGCGCTCATTTGCATAATTTTATTAATTAAGCTGCTAAATATTTAGTTCTCGGAAAATGATTTCCTCAAATGGTTCCACATTGTGCCTAACGCAGCCTACTTACGAATCCAGCTTCCTACTCCACTAGTGTACTAAGTATTGAGCATTTCTATAAATCCATTATTTAGTTACCCCCGCTAACAGCAGGTAGCAAATGATTATTTTTGCTCGAATCAAATTCGCATTCTGAGGTATCTTGGACATCACCAGATTACTGAGCATAAGTGGTTTGTCTTACACTTCCTAATTAGAATGCCTTGTTCTCTTTTCAACTGTGACAGAGTTTTTTTAAAAAATGTTGGCTCATTAGTTTATCACGTATTTTAAGTGACTAAATTAGGTATCACGTATACTGCATTGCCACGTATGTATGAATACGAGTGTGTATCTATAAGGAAAACCTTTTCTAATAGAGTCCTGTACATTTACACATATGTACCCGATTAGAGTTCACACACAAACCAACACCCACACACACACACACACACACACACACACACACACACACACACGCACTCAGACATACTATGTAGTTTCATATACAGTATATATATATATATATATATATATATATATATATATATATATATATATATTTCAGTACGTATATACTGTTATATACATATGTGTATGTATATGTATATATATACTATATATATATATATATATATATATATATATATATATATATATATATATATATATATATATATATATTCACGTGTATGTTTTTCTGTGCGTGTGGGAACAGAGGAAATTGAATGAGACAAGGAAATGAAAGTGCTGCTGTGAGTTTGAATAATTCTTGTTTGAAACCTCAGCAAAAAAAAAAAGAGAGATTGCAATATTTGTAGGCAGAAATTAACAGTATTTGAGTAATGAAATGCAACCCAGTGACCTCATCTAACCCAGAATAAGTACAAAAAAGAAGAAAAGAGGAAAGATTAAAAAAATGGGACTTTAATTACATTGAATGAAGTGTATGAGCCAGAGAAAACGGAAGGAAGGAGAGAATTCTCAAACCTGGTAGTATGGGAAATAAGCAGCCGTAGAGCTTAATCCAAGTATGAAGTTTCTTCTCCCCACAATGAATATGTGAAAATGTTTCCTAACGGGTGCTACAAGGCCCATTGCGATGGAAAGGCTGGACTCTGATGAAATAAAAGTTTAAAGGAACAGTGGAAGGTATATACTGTGCAACTTCTCAGCTCTGAAGTGCCATAAATGTCATAAAAGACGCAGCTCGGGCAGTCAATTTCCCTAAACGCAGAGACCACATAAACCATTTTAACATACAGTTTCCATGTTCACATTTGTTAACATGTTTGCGCGCGTTACCAAATCGTGCGAGCTGAGTATTTTGCAAGCGTGCGTTTACACCATGAGCCTTATCTCTCGACATCCATTACCTGTCTGTTTGTTTTGGTTGCGTCTTTCGGTATCTTCTTTCCAGCCATTGTTTTTCCTGATGCGCTGTGTTTCCCGGGCGCTCCTCGGCCCAGCCTCCTCCGCCGTCGCGAGAATTCCAAATATGACGACGATTCATCCTGCGTTTGTAGCTGCGTCCCTTTGTGCCTCCAATGGCTGACAAATGTGGGACCCTGGTTGTGAATAGATAATTCACGGATGTGCGCTTCGTCCGGGTATGTCTTTGTTTATATATATATATATATATATATATATATATATATATATATATATATATATATATATATATATATATATATATATATATATATATATATATATATATATATATATATATATATATATATATATATATATATATATATATATATATATATATATATATATATATGCTGTATGTATGAATTCAAGTGCGTGTTTTTATGTAAATGATGTTTCTGTGAGTTTATGTATGTCGACTAAATCTAAATGAATGTTTGTCTTTATTACTAACATCAGTTTTCAGTATAAAAGCGTCATCTACAGCCAACCCGATCTAGAACCACCTAAAGTTCTTCGATTGATTCCAGAGAACTATTTTTTATTTTTTTTATTTATTTATTTTTTTTTTTAGTAACCTTCCTCTCGCTAGTCGTCGTCTGCTTCGTTCGTTCTCCTTCGCATTCGCCTCCTTCCTTTATTCCCTTTCCCGCTGGTCCTTCTTCCTTCACCCAGCGTAACCCTGGCACATCTCCCTGCGTGCAGCCTGGACCCCCTGGTGAGTTCGGTCGTGTGACAAGGCAGCATCTGATAGCGCAATGACGTCTGACTCGGAGCTTGTTTGTCGTCGAGAGGAAGCGTTGTTAGTGTCCTTAGCTTGTTTGTCGTCGACGAAGCTTTGTCAGCCTGCCTAGTGAGCTCCTAACCCCTCGAGACAGTATCGCAATCAACAGCTCCGAATGATGTATCTCTCATTGTCTTCTGTCATTGCATCAGTTGCTGAATAGAAAATTAAGGTGATGGCTCGGGACGGCCGCCCGCCCGCCCGCCCGCCCTCACGTTCTGCCTGGTAAGCAAGGGCATATAGAAGGGTCTTTTATTGATTGCATGACTATCCTCCGGCGCTGGTGAGTTTTTAGGAGAGGCCCTTATTGGGTGAAGTAATATGACGGTTTGTTTGGGATGTAGGGCCAGGTGGAGTTGATGAGTTCAGAATACGAATGTCTGTCCGAAAGGGCCAGTGATTTGGTTGACTTTATGTTTACATATGTAGGGAACAGATTTTTTTTTTTTTTTTTTTTAATAGAGAAAGCTTTCATAGCTTTATTGCCTGGAAGAGATCATAATCTTTTTCAAAGTAGAGAAGCTTTTGCCGGCTTTTGCTGGAGGAGGAATTTATGGTGAAATATAAAGTGATAGATATTTGCAAAGAATTCAAGTACAGAAAGTTATGAAAATCACCCTTGCCATATAAGTGTTGTTATATTTTTAGAGTATGTGATTATTACACAGAAACGCAATGACAGAAAGCTGAATGAAAGTGAGCAGTGCGCGACTTTGAATAATTTTCTCAGAAATATACACAAATACAGAAGAAAAGAGGAGATACGGAGGCAATGGCGTTCGACGCAGAAGCAAAACCTCCTCGATGTATGACATGGAACTTAGGCCTTACTTACAGCCGTTGGAGATACTATACAATAAAAAAGATGTTTTGTCCATTAGGGTCCTTAATTACCCGGGAAGATAAATCCTGTAGGAGTGAAGACCCTTTCGGTAGTAAATTCTCTCCAGATTCGAAGGTTCTTCCTGAATAGTAGTCGCCATTTTGGATATATTTTTATATATATAAGGAAAGGAATGTGAGGCAAGATCTGATACCTTCGCTAAAGGAGCATAGTCCTGCCCATATATAGGGGTGATGTCGTACTGGAGAACGCCTCCTGTAACGTGACGTAATGGCAACACTTCGCTCTACATGTATCGGCCCAGAGATGTTCCTGTCGTTTGAATTCATTTAATTTTTTACTTAACAAATCTTTACCCTTCCTCTCCCGTCTGATCGATCGAAGCCCATTTATAACTTATCGTAAAATTTTTGAACAACTGATACGTCTCGAGTAAATTGGCTATTTCCGAGAGAACTGTAGGTCTGTACGATGTGAAAGGTGTTTGTAATCAGGATTGTTCAGAGAGTTTAGACATTTTTTCGCCAATCAAAATTTTATGATGGATAGATGTGCAAAACCAGTACAGCTGAATTATTTTTTCAAATTTGTTCCCGTTAAACTTTTGTAATAATATTTAGTCATATACAGTCATTTGTATAAAAATCTTTTCATCCAAGGCTTTATATTTTCATGCCCGATTCAGTCTGAATTTTAATAGAAGTAAAGATAGGTTGATATTGCTTGTCTGCATTTGCAAAATTATAGACTATAGGATTCTGTTCATAAGCATTAAGGTTAAATGTCATTTAAGTGGATTTAATATACAAATAGGTGAATGTCAGACTTAAGGAAAGATTTCTTAAATTGATAAAAAAAAATTTATATCAAAAGGGAGTCACATAGACTTGGCCGAAGTTTGTACTTTTCAATTATGTTTGATGTCCTCAAACATACAAAAGAATATCTGTTATAAATTTTCCAGGTACTCACATCAAAGTTATGATGAGGTTATAATTTGCCATTTTTTTATCTGTTCAGAATTTCCCCTTTGGACACTAATTAGTTGCATGGTTCTTGTCGAACCTTAACATTTGGTTATTGAGTTAAACTGACTTTTTCTTTGCAGAATAGAACTGGAATTTAAATCTAAACATTTTGTCAATCGCCCTTGTATAAAAATCTTGTTACGCAAGTTAAGTTTCTTGGGTTTGTAGCCTACTTGATAATGGAACTGCTTAATCTAGTTGTTCTCTCTCTCTCTCTCTCTCTCTCTCTCTCTCTCTCTCTCTCTCTCTCTCTCTCTCTCTCTCTCTCTCTTCTGCATCATTGGTCTTTAAATGACAGCAAGTCATAACACACCTGTCACTAACAAACGAGAATTTAAATCAGTATTTGCTCTTCCTAACAACGCACCTTTCCATCATCTCCTGTCTTACAGAGGACCCCTTGAAGTGATATTCGTTAATTTCACAAATTAATGTGATTTTTATATAATCACAATATTCTTTAGATAATCTCATTAAACTCTTCTTTTGTTGTAGTTCAAAGGCAACCTTAGTTGGGATGTGTCGTGTAAACTTGACAGTGGGTTCTTGTTTATGCAACAGTAGAACCTCATGCCAGTAATCCTTTTCAAATCCTTGCCAACTACGTTAGGATTTGTTTTGAGTTAGAATTGTTTTAGGAATCGTCCTAGAACGTATTCGTTTCGTACTTAAAGTACCCTAATCCTTTGTTTGGTCAAGTTCGCACGGGAAAATCAACGTAAGATATTACCAAGTAACAACTATAGAATAAAAGCTCTTGATTTATCAGCAAAACTTATTGCTATTAAGTAAAACAAAGCTTTAATTCGCCGTATGTCATCAGCGAAAGGCACAGTATAGTTAGATATCATGGAGGATTCAAATCCTATAGTTAGATATCATAGAGGATTCAAATCCTATAGTTAGATATCATAGAGGATTCAAATCCTATAGTTAGTTATCATAGAAGATTCAAGTCATGGATCGTCATGTATACATGCAGAAATTAACTAAATCAAAATGTGTTGTAAATTTTGAGAAAATTCTTTTGTTGTCGTTTAAAACACAGTAAATCAAATGGGAAAATTTGTTGTTATTGGTGTACATGATGTCACTTTCAGATGGTGCAGTACAAGCTCCAAGGACAGAGTCGGTTGACTTGACAAGTTCAGAGGTCCACACCAGGCCTCTTCTTCATTTCAAAACATTACTTTCTAGGTTCCTTTGTAAAGGGGCCCTTTCCGGCATATGGCCAACTTAACACATACCAACCAGTTTGTGATTTGCTAAATAGTCTTCCTCGAAAAGAATGTTCACACAGAATAATGAGAAAACATGGCAGAAAGAATGATAAAACTGGTAAAAATAAACAATGTAACAGAGAACGAAGTGTTTTCGGACAGTGCAGCAGTAGTAATTGATATAACCTCTTTATGTTCCTTTCGTCTCAAAAGGCCCCAAAACGACTTAGCTTTCGTTATGATTTTAAGTTCAGCCTTTGATAATGACGTTAATGACGAGTAACTAGAGTATTGTTGCAGTACTAAAGATTGTGAGATGTAAGCGTCAGTGAATGTGTT
>NC_089758.1:9546733-9551733 GCF_040412425.1 Macrobrachium rosenbergii
TACATTTCTCATAATGATTATGTGTTGGACCACACACCCTCAGCAACGAGAAACTCTTCCTTCTCGGTGCGGGTCCAGTTTCACTATGCAAAGCACTATAAGCGGACTTCCATTTACCAAAAGTAGGAGGGTGAGGAAGAATGGGAGAAAGAGTAGGAGGGAGAATTTTCACTCTCTGCTTCTCTTCATCTCACCTTACCTTCTTTTGGTAGTAGTTGGGGAAGGTGTTAAAGGCTTAATTCTTCCTCCCTATCTGCCTCCCATTTTTAGGAAAAGTAAGAAGAGCAATGAGTCATGGGTACTGTAAGCTTAGTAGGCATTTCAGAGGGAATATGATTTAATCAGACGTACCTTTACCTAACCTAACCTCGGACGCTGTGTTCTAACCTAGCTGTGGCCGGGGGGGTACCCCTCCTGGAACCCCCCCCCCCTCCCAAGTAATTCACGACCCCTTACTCTGCATTCTACCCAAAAATTGACGTAATTATTGTTTGACTTTTTTTCTCTCTCCCTCTTCCTTCCTGCTCTTATCAAAAAGAATCGGAATAAAGAGTAAAAAGTTGGAGATGGTATCCTCCTCCTCCTCCTCCTCCTCCTCCTCCTCCTCCTTCCGTCCCACTGCTACCTTCCTTCTTTCGCAAGGAGTTGAAAAATCCTGCCTCCTTTTCCATATTTTCCTCAAGGAATTGGAGGATGAATCCCCTTCTCTTCCCAACCCCCGCCTTTTCTTTCTCCTCCCCCTCCTCCCTTTCCCCTCCCGTGTTTATCAATGCTGCTGCACAAAAATGCCTCTTGTCAGAAAGGCGTCCCAACAAGCCCCACCGAGCCAATCAAAGGGGCACGGAGGAGGAAAGGTGATCCTCTCTCTCTCTCTCTCTCTCTCTCTCTCCCTACCCACCGCATCGAGACCTAATTGATGGTGGCAGGTGAGACAAACTACCGCTTCGACTTCACTAACTAATCGCTCGCTACACAATTGGACTGTTGACGTTCGTTTACAGGTGTCCGACAAACAAAGAATTCGACTCACTGCGTGTTGTTTGTTTCCCCAATCAGGATTAGGCGCGTTTTCTAAAGGGCTATGACGGACGAAGGAATTTTAAGCCATCGTCTTTGTTCGGGCCTGCTCGAAAGAGTGTGAGACTTTGCTGGCATAAGGCCAGGGAAATGTAACATTATGAACGTCACTAAGCGTGATATTGTTGAGTATTCTCTTCAACAGGTTTTGATTATTTTCCATATTTAATATTACGACGCTGACCATAATGGCTGTGGTACCACTGTATAACAATAAAATTAGATTGAAATCGTCCATTATGAACAGTACAGTTTACAGTGAATGGAGATTCGTTTATGTCCTATGTTTTTTTTCTAATGAGCGATAGATTTAAAACTGTTAATGATATGATTTGTTTATTTAACATTTTGCAAGATCGAGTTTGACATTCTGTTTCAGTTCGTTGAAATAACAACAAAGTAATGTTTTCACAAGTAAAGGGCAAAGCGACTGATTGACTGATTTAATATTATTAGTGTCATAAAAGTGCAAAGCGAGACAAGTATTCTAATTGCATAGCAAACTTTGCACTTTTCTGGTCGAAATATTTGCTTTGTAGTTATTTCAGGGAAACGAAATAAAATGTCAAATGCAATTAAGCAAAATGTTAAATAAGTAAATAATATATACACATCCCGGATACTTTCAAGTCCGTCATTTATTAGAAAAAAACTTGTAAAGACATAAACGTATCTCCATTCAGTGTAAACTATATATATATATATATATATATATATATATATATATATATATATATATATATATATATATATATATATATATATATATATATATATAATAGTTTGGATTACTTTGCATATATAATATTACAACACTGACCATAAATACTGTGATACCAGTGTATAACAATAAAATTAGAATGAAATTCATCTATTATGCACTGGATATATATATATATATATATATATATATATATATATATATATATATATATATATATATATATATATATATGTGTGTGTGTGTTGTGTAAAATGTGTGTTTGTGTCTGTGTGTAAGTGCGACCACGTCTACTTGGGAATATCATCCTTTGCACTCAAATTGCATTTCCTGCCCTTCGAACTGTTTAATATTCTCATAGCCGCTTTTATACATTGAGATACCTGATAGGTGTGCTGTGTCGTTTGCCGAGCACTTCTGTAACTTTTTGTTCGTCTCTCAGGTGACGGCCATAAGGAGAATCATATTATTGGCTATTGTTGCACTTTTATCAGTCTTGTGTCTTATGCATTGGGGTATATATTACTCGACTTTATTTCCTTCGCCGATATTTATTTATTGCTCTGCCGTGATAACGACTGGGCTGGCAGTGTTGCTTGTTAAGTCATTTTTGGCCGCAGTCGTGTTGGTTGCGCGCGCATGTTTCAGCTATAATTTTAGGTCTTTTATTTGCTTGTTTTTTTATAAGTGCTGATGAAAAATGGTAAGCAAAGATTAAATGTACTTATGGCTTACTATGTCTTTGATGCCCGAAAATCCCCAGTATTACAATAACAAATGTTTTCTTGGCAGCCGTACGCATGAACATACAAAACACTGTGGCCACCATATTTGAACGTGTTAAAAACATGTCATTTTTAACAGGAGCCCAAAGTTTAGTAGAGGTAAATTATGATACGGCCCCTCGACGAGTTGGTTTTGTCTCTCATTAGTTTTGAGAAGTTACCATTAAATCTCAAATCAGTAAAATTATGCATTGTTGCATTTGGTCGGTACATGGACAGGTGACCATCAACGAATGCCTGATCACGCAGGCGCCTTAGGTCTGCGATCACCTTTGGAGACGTACTGCATAATGTGAATTCATTTCTTCTGGGAAGGAATTGAGTATTGAACGAAAAATTTGATTAAAGAACAAAATTTACCTAGACTTGAACATATCACTACCAAAACACTTGGCACTGGGAAAGTGACCTCTAAAGCCAGTGCTGGGTAACTATTCAGGTTCTTGGAGTATGATGTGGATGGCAATGCGTCACAATGAGGTTCCAGTCAACCAACTTGATTCATTTTAGTAGCTGTCCCATAGAATATAGATTTTCCATGTTAAAATTTATGTAATGCATGTGTATTTATTCACTCATTGGAAAAATAATTATAAATGATATTTTCCGATGTGTTTTAGGGATATATATGAGAAAGTAATTTTGAAATGCCGTTGTATCTATATTTTTCGTAAACTTTCAACTATCATTTGAGAAAATTAGTAAAAGCCAGCAAATAGTGTATAATATTGAATCAGCTAGATGATGTCTGGTTTATTAAATTTTTATCATTTTATTTGGAGGATTATAGAATCGTTAGATTCATTGCTGGTTTTGATGCTGGAATTAAAAGAAAAGAAAGGGGAAAGGGGAGCAGTGGAGGAAAAACGTTGGTATTTATTCTCGGTGCTTTTTGGAGTCATGTAAAGCAGAAACCATTAAAAAAATGCCACAGCCTCTTGCAAGAACGGATTATGCACCCCTTAGTCTTTCGGCTTCATTTCCAGTTCACTATAATTATAGTCCTATTTATAAGGTTTCTCCATACACAATATTTTATTTCACATATTTGCATGCAGAACTGACGCTAATGTTCCATTTATAATATTTGTAAACACCTGTAATGCCAAATTTTCTTAAATATAGAACCCCTGGAGTACGGCCAGCCTAATTATTTACCTACCCCAGGCCCTTAGAAAAAGATGTGGTGGGGCGGATTTTGGCAGAATATACAGTCTTAACCCCAAGGAATCTGGGACAGCAGAAGTAAGAGGAAAATTCCAAAGTTTGTCAACTGTTAAACCGTGCAATAGATTAAATGCAGAAAGAAGTGACATGAATAACGAATACTTTCAGCATCCATTATTTTCATCTGGACATTCGATGCCATTCGGTAATTTTCTCCAAAACTGCTGGTTTACCTTGACTTCGTAACGGTTGTTATTATCATTAATATACCAGTGTTTAATCCGTCTCGTTTAAACCAACAGGATTTTATAAATCCTCGTGTTTTTTTTTTTAATTACCTCTATTTACTCGTATTTCGTTCTCCACGTCATACGTGGTACTGAGAGTACATGGAAATACGTAATGCGCTCGTGAAGAAAGTTGCTTTCCACATTAGAGTTATTATGATGATACTGCCATTCCGCTGTTATCCATTATTACCATAGAGAGAGAGAGAGAGAGAGAGAGAGAGAGAGAGAGAGAGAGAGATTGGCTTAAGCACTTCGCAAATGAAACATCAAAAGATGAATTATCAGATTCGTTGTTGCTCGTTTTAAAGTTCAATTTTCAGACATTTAATTTTCAAGAATATTCAGTGCGCTTTAAGGACGTTAAAATGACATTATACGGAATAAAAATGGTTAAAATTCACTTTGAGATATTCCACGATTCTCTCCTGTAATCAGATTTTGATATATGTTAACAAGATCAACACAAGTATAAAACTTTTGTCTATCGTTATTCTTATAGTGTATAGTATTCATTCTAACAAACTCCGTGTGTTTAGTTTGATATATTTGACATTCCTACCCATGGTTAATTTGTCCCTGATCTGACACATTAAAGGTCATACTTTGCAATGACATTAATTTTATTATTGGCTTTAAATTTAATCCAGATTAAACGGACAGATACATTCCTTTAGAATTCTAAACGTGATGCTACAACGTCGTGAGGGTAAGTAAACTGAAATGACGTAACCAGATTTTGTGGATGGAGTGGCCTTATGACATTTTGAAAGTTTTTCGATTCTGAAAATTATTCCTCATCTTTAATAAATAATTTGACTCCAGTATCACTTTAACTCAGCAACTCAAGATGGGGTAAATTACGTTACTGTCGGTGAATTAAGGTGGGCCTGTGGAAGTAATCACACAGGGAAACTTTCAATGTTATGTAGATGCGAGTACTTTGCATCTTAGGACCTTGCT
>NC_089758.1:9554233-9581733 GCF_040412425.1 Macrobrachium rosenbergii
GAACGCGCGTAAAGTTTAACTCTAATGCGTGCCTTTGTTTTGATTTTCGTGAACTCATCCATATTGCATCCAGGAATGTGTACTTCTCCTCAAATGGTTGCACATTTGCCTTGCTTTGTGTCCTAATAAAAAACTGTTCTCCAGAGTCAGCATATCTCATCGCCTCCTCTAATGCTCATTCAGTGGTATTAACTTTTCATTTGACTTCAATATTACTTTAAAAGTTTCATATTTATTCGTTTCTTTGCCAGTAGGGGGGAGATGGAGTCCCGCTGGGTAGGGAGTTGGACGGGGATGGTGAGGGGAGGGGGAGTTGTCCCCCACAGCGTCTTATTGATTCATTGAAATAGTTTATCATTTATAACTCGCAAAAGGAGAATAACGCCAGGCAATAAAGATCCGATCAATTGGCATTACTTAGTGGAAAAACAATTACCTTGCTGATTTAAATCATATATTGGATATTACTGAGGGCATTAACTTGAGCAGTGATATGTCTTTTCTTCAAATTTTTACATAAAAACTTGACGCTAGATAATTTCATAATCAATAAAGCTTTATAATAATGCATTTGAAAACAAAAGCATAACACCACACAAAGATGAAATACCATCCAGTTTTTTGGTTGTATTTTTTCACTGCTTTTGTTTTTATTTTAAATGAAGGTAGATTAACTGTTTTTGCAGAATTCTAACGTGATTTATCTCATACAAAAGGGATGAAGCGTTTCTCTATAACTTCCTGCAGTGAATTACTTTGGAAGTCAGATGTAAGCTGTCGTCTTAGTTCATGAAAGTAATATACAGTATGTATATATATATATATATATATATATATATATATATATATATATATATATATATATGTATGTATGTATATATGTGTGTATACATATATATATATATATATATATATATATATATATATATATATATATATATATATATATATATATGTATACAATATAAATAAATATATATATATATATATATATATATATATATACACACATACATACATACATATATATATGTATATATATATATATATATATATATATATATATATATATATATATATATAATGATTGTGTGTTCTCACCATTTTTATAAGAAATGGGTGGCCCCAAAAGGTACCACTAATCCATTCTGTAAGCATGGCTTTTTGGATAAGGTTGATCCCTTCAATAACCACCGCTAACCGCCCGCCCCCCTTTTCTCCCAATTTCCACCCTAGATGATGATGGGGGCCAGTGTACTAATGCCCTCTGGTATTTCTTTGGGGTCACTTACCTAGATCCACTTTGCTCTATTTGTTGACTGGAAGATTAAAGCTGTAGCGGCTGTTTAATTGTCATACAGTATATAGAGTCTGTTTTTCGATCATTTACTAAATATTCTCTCTTTTGAAATTGTTTAATGATTTCGAATTGGACCAATGTATTATATATACTTATAAATATATAATATATATATATATATATATATATATATATATATATATATATATATGTGTGTGTGTGTGTGTGTGTGTGTGTGTGTATATGTAGGTTGTAAAACCTTTTATGAACAGATATTTTGTCAAGAAAAATTTTACTAATATAACGTTCTTTCAAACAAATTTTACAATGGTATGATGTCGAAAGCTTCCGTAAAGTTGTTTTCTTGAAAGCTGTTCATGTGTCTTAATATTGTCTTGAAAGTTCCATTGCTTTTTCTAAGATTGCCTTGATTCCTGTAAGTCTACCTTTCGGAATTGCATCATTTTCTGTAAGACTACCTTCGGAATTGCATAATTTTCTGTAAGGGTACCTTGGGAGTTTCATTATTTTCAGTAAGAATACCCTGGTAGTTCCATTATTTTCTGTAAGTCTACCTTGGGAATTACATTATTTTCTGTAAGACTACCTTGGGAATTACATTAGTTTCTGTAAGTCTACCTTGGGAAGTGTATTATTTTCTGTATGACTACCTTGGGAATTACATTAGTTTCTGTAAGCCTACCTTGGAAATTGCATTATTTTCTGTAAGACTACCTTGGGAATTATATTAGTTTCTGTAAGTCTACCTTGGGAATTGCATTATTTTCTGTAAGACTACCTTCGGAATTACATTAGTTTCTGTAAGTCTACCTTGGGAATTGCATTATTTTCTGTAAGACTACCTTGGGAATTACATTAGTTTCTGTAAGTCTGCTTTGGGAATTGCATTATTTTCGGTAAGACCCTCTTGGTGGATGCTTTTATTTGTGTAACATTTCCTTGGAAACTGACTTATTTTCTAGTAAGATTGCCTTATAATTTCCCGTGTTATACTTTCTTAAAATATGTCTTCAGGAAATCCTAACTTGGAAGCTGTTCTCTGCAAATCTTCGGCTGTTATGAGATCTTGCGTGCATTTGCAAGGTTTTTGAATTCCATAATTATATCTCAGTTTGCATTCTGTTGTGATAAACGGTCAATGATAGAACTTCTTCCACTATGTACCATTTCACTGTGTGATTAATAGTAAGAGTTTTTCGTTTCCCATGTACCTATTCGCTCTCAAGGGTACCAGCTGAGATTTTTCTTGTTTAGAGTATCGTTGTAAGGAGCATGTTGGAGTTTTCCGCTTATTTCATTGTCGTATCATAAGTCATTTTCCTTTATGGATACCATTAGTTTTTATTTTACTTGCCGTTTCCGTTTGAGGATACTTAACAAATATTTTATTATACATGGTCGAGTTCACGTTAATCGTTTGCCAATTCGCCCAAAGAGTACATGTAATTTTTTTCTCTTTTCATCTGCCATTTCACTCCAAATATACTGGTGCCATTCCAGTTAACGAATATTATAATATCACTTCCCATTCTTTCTCTTTCTCTCACATTCCTGTTACCAGTTCAGTAATCGTACCAATGACTGTTCATCTTAGCTATAAGGGCCTTTGAGAATATCAGCTTTTTTTTTCCCTTTTTCCCATTGTTTTTCCCTCATATCTCGGATGTGCAGCAGAGGCTTCAAGTTCGGCCGCCGCAAAAATTCCTCTCGGAGCAAAGTTCGCGCCTCGCACGGACATGACAGCGATGGTTAAATCGCTCTTGGGAGATCAGATCTCGAGATCCTTCCTTATAGGAAGGGAAAAGATGGAGACACCTACGATTTATCTACGGATACACCACAAAACATTTCCCTAATTTGCATAAATCTTGTGGCATTGTCGCCAAATGGCCTCGTGATGGGGGTAAGAGGGAAGGACAGATAACAGAGAGAGATAATAGACGCAGATAAGAAAAATGGAGTGAGGTGGACACACACGGTAGGTGACGCGCTCAGATAACCATCGTGGTTTCGGGGGCGGGGCAGGGGAGGAAGGGAGGGGGAGATGAAGGAGAACCAAGGAAGGGGGTAGGGGGATTTAATGCGTTTTCTCTTTCATCTCTCTTCTCTCTTATTCATTTGCATTGTTATTTGTCAAACTTTCCATTAGCGTGGTCTCTTATCTTGGCAGTTTCTGTTTCTCAAATTCTTACACATTAGCATTGATATCATTGGGTCTCTGAGGTTTTTGGGAATGTATGTACTTATGATTTCTTAGATGTATAAACGCGCGCACACACATACACACACACACACACACACACACACACACATATATATATATATATATATATATATATATATATATATATATATATATATATATATATATATATATATATATATATATATATAATATATATATAATATATATATATATACACACATATATACATATATATATATATATATATATATATATATATATATATATATATATATATACATATACATATTGTTTGTTATTTTACACTTAATCTTTGGGAATCAGTTGCACCCAAAACAATTTTTAGATGCAAAGTGCTCCTAAATTGAGTAGGTTCTAAACTTTGCCTATTTGCGTTGGAATAAGGGTGACTGGGACATTATTCGCTCAGGTTCGAATTCTAGTTTATGGAAGGAACTCATGCTACATCTATTTCTTTTTGAGTTTAAGTTATTCCCGAGATAAAATAAAATCGATATTAATGGGCTATTTGTGCTGGTATGTATATGTATATATATATGTATGTATATATATATATATATATATATATATATATATATATATACTGTATATATATATATATATATATATATATATATATATATATATATATAATGATTAAAAAGCCACAATAATATAATTGATAAATTGTATATTTTAAGACATAAAAATATACAAGAAAGGGGATAAAAACGAGGGAGCTTTCGACCGTTTGCGCAACGGTCCTCTTCAGCCAACTGAATCAAAATACTAGTTTTTCTTATTAAAAGACACGTTTAAAAAGAATTTTAGTGATACTCGATCCAAGAAAACATCGAACTCTCTTTCAGTGTGGACTAGGCAGTTATGTAATGGCAGTTTCCCCGTATCTGTGGGCCAACCGTCGTGATCTTCTTAATGGCTGTCGTTCGAGCGTACGGTGCTCATCACGGGTGACTAGGTGGTTCGTGGGTAGAGAACGACTTTCAGCATCGGTGCCTGTTGTTTCTGCGGACACATGCCACTTCGACAACCTGTGGGGAGAGATGAGGAAGACACAGTATCAGGGCCTCGAGAAACTGCCTGAAATTTAATTTTATGGAATGACAGACTAGCCTGTCTGTATGTAGGTCCTCCTGCGTAAAGGCTTTATTGCCATCTAATGTATTGCAAATATTTATCAAAGCACTCTCCACTACTCTATGACCTGCTTGACTACTTCTATATAGTTTTAGCTCCCTCCCAATCCATGATGTGAACATTCTCCTAACAATGTTTGCAATGGTGCTGTTTTGAGCAAAGTCCCTACCCGCTTTTTTATGCGTTTGTAATCTTAGTCTCTCCCTCTATCTGTCTCCCCAAAATAAAATAAATTACAGAGCTTGCATTTTTTAGAATATACCCCTATATCTCTCTTGTTACTATCACTATTAATTCTGTGGCTATTATTTTTTTATTGAATTTGGATTTGATTGAGTTTTCAAATGAGAAAGCTACTTTAACATTACCTGTACTATTGATTAACTGGGCTGTTGATTTTAGTTTTCGTGATATGGAAGCGTTATGAATCTCTTGCTGTGATCAGTCTGCTTGAGTGAAGGGTTGTAAAACTTTTTCTTAGCCTTAGACAAAGCATCCTCAATAAAATGGGTAGGGTAACTCAACTTGCTAAAAGTATTTCACAATATGTGCAATTTCATCATCTAAATACTGTGGGTCACAAACCTGAAGAGCCCTGGCAGCCATGTTTACAATGATATTTTTCTTTATCTGTATGCTGTGATAGGAATAAAAATGAACATATAATTCTGCATTAGTCGGCTTTCGGTAAACCGAGAATTCAAACTTCTTTGTGTTTGGGTTGTGAAAAACTAGGACATCCAAAAAAGGTAATCTGTGCTCTGATTCCTGTTCAGAAGTGAACTTGATTTGTTGTATCTGTCTGTTAACAAACTCTACTAGTTCATTGAATAGATCGTCATCATGGAGGAAAAGAATGAAAATATCGTCAACATAGCGAACCCAAAATATAGGTTTAAACCGAGACGGGCAAGAACTCAGAATAGTCTCCTCTAAGAACTCCATGCAGATATTAGCCAAAACAGGGAGAGGGGGATCCCATTGCTACTCCAGATCTTTGTTCATATGCATCCCCATTGAAAGTGAAAACAGTGGACTCTAACGCACAGTTTAATGAGGTCAAGAAATACTTCGGTGGGGAGGGGCATAAACTTGGTCATTATCAAACTTAACACGTAATTTTTCAAGCACATAGCCAAGAGGGACATTGGTAAATAAAGAGGTGACATCCAGACTATACATTTTCCCCGAAAAGCCATCCAACGCCCTTAATCTCTGAATGAAATCATCCCTGTGTCTGATATGTGCGGAGGATATAGTGCCTACCAAAGGGGCAAGTTGTAGCAAGCCACTCAGCTAACAAGAGAGACATAGGAGTATATTCTATAAAATGCAAGCTCTGTAATTTATTTTATTTTGGGGAGACAGGTAGAGGGAAGAACATCAGATTGCAAGAACATAAAAAGCGGTTAGGGACTTCTGCTCAAAACAGCGCTATTGCTAAACATTGTTGGGAGAATAATCACGTCATGGATTGGGAGGAGCTAATACTATATATAGAAGTAGTCACGTAGGCCATAGAAGGGTAGTGGAGGGGGCTTTGATAAATATTTGCAATACATTAGATGGCAATAAAGCCTTTACGCAGGAGGACCTACATACAGACAGGCTAGTCTGTCATTCCATAAAATTAAATTTCAGGCAGTTTCTCGAGGCCCCTGATACTGTGTCTTCCTCATCTCTCCCCGCACAGGTTGTCGAAGTGGCATGTGTCGCAGAAACAACAGGCACCGATGCTGAAAGTCGTTCTCTACCCACGAACCACCTAGTCACCCGTGATGAGCACCGTACGCTCGAACGACAGCCATTAAGAAGATCACGACGGTTGGCCCACAGATACGGGGAAACTGCCATTACATAACTGCCTAGTCCACACTGAAAGAGAGTTCGATGTTTTCTTGGATCGAGTATCACTAAAATTCTTTTAAACGTGTCTTTTTAATAAGAAAACTAGTATTTTGATTCAGTTGGCTGAAGAGGACCGTTGCGCAAACGGTCGAAAGCTCCCTCGTTTTATCCCTTTCTTGTATATTTTTATGTCTTAAAATATACAATTTATCAATTATATTATTGTGGCTTTTAATCATTATTTTCGATCACAATATAGTGATGCTCCACAATATATATATATATATACACACGGCACGTTGCTGTTCAGCAAGAAGGGAACATTTTGATTACTTGGTGACGGGCAAAAAGTAAGCATGTTCCTTTAAATGCCTCATTGTGCCACATGCAATGAATGTTAAATAACACCAGAAGAACGGTGCAGTGACTCAAATGTACAAAAGCATCATTTCGTCACAGCATAACTTTATGACTTTACTGTCTCCTTTGAAGAGTTTCTCAAGGCAAATTTAACGTCAGATATCTTGTCTTCCAGAGACATTACTTAAGGCCATGTGGTCCGAAGTCAGTAGTTGTGATATGGCTCTGCAAACGTTGGCTTTTAATGATGTATCTCCCCTTCTGCAGGCATTCTTCCTAGTTACAGTTCTCTGAAGTTCAAGGAGAAAGCCCTTCCTCTCTGGTACCAATGGAACAACCGATATGCCACCTCTTCTCACATGTAGCCTGTGGAAATTAATTATCCTAGTGTTATACAGTTCATTTTTCTACTGTTGTTAGAATGTGGAATTCTCTTCTTAATCTGTTTTCTCAGATCCTTACAGTTCAAGGAGAAAGCACTTCCTCTCTGGTATAAATGTAACAACCGAAAAGCAACCTCTTCTCACATATAGCCTGTGGAAATTAATTATCCTAGGATTATACAGTTCATTTTTCTACTGTTGTTAGAATGTGGATTCTTAATCTGTTTTCTCAGATCCTTACAGTTCAAGGAGAAAGCACGTCCTCTCTGGTACCAATGTAACAACCGATAACCCACCTCCTCTCACATATAACCTGTGGAAATTAATTATCCTAGTGTTATACAGTTCATTTTTCTACTGTTGTTAGAATGTGGAATTCTCTTCTTTATCTGTTTTCTCAGATCCTTACAGTTGTTTTTCCTTTCCCCTGCCTTTTTTTCCCCCTCAGACATGAGTGAGTAAGGGTTATTTATTACCTCGCCCTTTCCGTTTGCCTCTTCAGAAAAATGAAAAGTCATCGAATAAAAATAAGGAATGTTGATTTAGCTTTGCATGATATAGGCAATGATCTTCAACGAGAATGATTTTGTAGCAAACCTCACCATCTGTATTTTTGTATTTTGTACGTTCTCTATTTTATCTGCAGTCTGTATTAATATAAGATCGCGAGATGAAGCAAAATTATTATTATTATTATTTTATTATTATTATTATTATTAATATAATTATTATTATTATAATTATTATTATTATTATTATTATTACTATTATTATTATTATTATTATTAAAAATTACAAAATCACATTTATGTAAAGTTCTGTATTTACAAATGATAAAATGAAATCCAGGAGCTTTCGAGCCTGCTCAGCTCCTTCTTCCAACTGAAGAAGGGAGCTGAGCAGGCTCTCAAAGCTCCTGGATTTCATTTTATCATTTGTAAATACAGAACTTTACATAAATGTGGGATTTTGTATTTTATAAACATATTCACGGGATTGTGAAGAAGATTTGCATTATTATTATTATTATTATTATTATTATTATTATTATTATTATTATTATTATTATTATTATTAATACAGTGGTGGCCTTTAATTGTAAAATGTTCAACAGACAGAAACTTTGGGTGTGCTACAAAGTGTATGTTCAAGCAACTTATCCCGCAGCCTAAACACTACTTAAAAGGAGGTACAACCCTCCCCCACCTCTTTTGGGTGGAGCAAACATTGAGCTGGTTTTCTCACCTACACTAGGCTTATCCAGATGCAGTGGGATAAAAAAGATACGATAATCTTTAGATTTTTACGGCGTGGCCTGTTAACCCCGATTGTGATATTCGTATTCAGGTCGAGAGGACAACCAAAAACGAAGTATATTGTTTCAGTTGAAAAATGTTCCTCCCAGAAGCTTCGACTATGATATTGTGACAAATATTGGCAAAGTTTTAACTTTACGAAAACGTGAATTAAATTAGATAAATATTGAAATGTGTCTTTGGTTGTATGGGTAGACAGACATGTAAATATATATATATATATATATATATATATATATATATATATATATATATATATATATATATATATATATATATATATATATATATATAATATATATTTATATATAATATATACAAACATATATATATATATATATTTATGTGTGTATATATAAATATATATATATATATATATATATATAGTTTTTATATAGTATATGTATGCATGTATTATGTATGTCTTTTTGCATTCATATTATTAGCTTCTCTTGAGAGCAACTTTAGTTGAACGATTCGCACAGAAAGGCATATCATGATAAGCACCGTGTCACCGTGGCGGGGAGGGCGGCGGGGGCAGGAAGGTAGCGTTTAACTGCCTCTTGAGACGAATTAAAAAGCTAATGAGAGGAAATTAGTTCATTTTAAGTATGCTGTTACTCTTTGTACGTGCGTTATAAAAGAATTATAAAAGAATTAATTTTTTCAAAACCCCTCTCGTACTCGTACGTATAGGCCTGGACCAACAACAGTATAAAACGAGTAAAAAGTGCGCCGAAGTTTCTTCTGTACAGCGTATAATCAAGGCCACCGAAAATAGATCTTATCTTTCGGTGGTCTCGGTATAATGCTGTATGAGCCGCGGCCCTTGAAACTTTAACTACGGCCCCTTGGTGGCCTGTCCTATATCGTTGCCAGAAGCATGATCATGGCTGAATTTAACCTTATATGAAATAAAATCTACTGAGGCTAGAGGGCTGCAATTTGGTATGTTTGATGATTGGAGGGCGGATGATCGACATACCAATTTGCAGCCCTCTAGCCTCAGTAGTTTTTAAGAGCTGAGGGCGGACAGAAAAAGTGCAGACGGACAGACAAAGCCGGCACAATAGTTTTCCTTTACAGAAAACTAACTAGAATAATTTTCATAAAACGAATCGGATTATAGATTGAAAGAGGCACTGTACAGTAACTTACAAACTTCTAGAAATATTTCAGCCATATCTTCGACGACAAAGTTCTAGAAATATTTCAGCCATATCTTTGACGACAAACTTCTAGAAATATTTCAGCCAAAATATTTCAGCCATATCTTTGACGGACCAGTTGCAAATCTCTTGCTTTGGACACTGTAGATCCGTGACTCCAATATGAAATACAGACAGGAAACTGTTAGTTAAACTTAAGGACAAAGCTGAAATATTTAATCAGCCATTAAGGTCAAACAATTTCCGGATGATGTTTCCCTTGCGGATACCCGTCATGGGAAAGCAGATTCTCACCGGATTTGCATTCAGTAATTGGCCACAGAGGACATATAAATAAATAAATGAATACAAGTAATGAAAAATATATAAAAAAAAAAAATCTGCTTTCCCAGAATGTCGCTGTAACGTAGATCATACAGATTTTCTCACTTTTTCTTTCATGAACATGAATTGGTACCTTAGTCTGACCTGAGTATTACGTTATTTTAAATGTCGTCTTACCAAATGGTAGGAAATTTTCTCGATTTTTCTTTCAAGAGGATGAATAGATACTTTGGTCTAACGTCTCTTTTGTATATCGTTTTACGAGATGGTAGGAAATTTTGCAGTGTTGCGCCTGTCAATAGAAATCATGCGAATAAAAACTATAAAAATTACAAACAAATATCCATCTTTTCGTTGCTGAACAAAGCAGATGAAAAGTAGACTTTCACGCCCTAACAAAATTGTAATTTATCTAGGCACTTACTTATCTGATTGCCAATGTGCAACATAGGTGACATTTTTTCTTGTTTTAGTCTTCAACCTTTCATGTATTCAAAACAACTGGGACTGTGGATATATGTTCAGGCTTGTTGAAGTTGATTTTAGCACTGCTTTCGGCTTATTTAGGGAAAAAAAAACCGTTCTTTTTAATTTCGTAATATATGATATTATGCTTTTCAGTTAGTTTTCTTTCGCACTCATTCAGGGGATAGGCAGATGAGAATTGTCGTTCATGTTTTTTATTATTCCAGACGTATCTTTTCTGGTGTTCCACGGGTTTGTGCCCTGGGACCTCCACTATTCCAAGTCTCTACTATTAACAAGATTGTCGGCCTTAAATTAAGTAGTGAATGAGTTATGCAAGTCTCATTGCAGCAATAAATGCTCTCCCGTAAGGAGAAATGTAGACTGACAGACTGACATGAGTTAATGTTGTAGTAAGTAAAATATGGTGCTCAACTATAGAAAAACAGACACTTGATTATTTCACTGTACAGTGGTGACCAACCCGGTGATTTGGAGTGTTATCCTGCAGTCGGTGACATCGTGTGTTTGTGTGTACAGCATTCCACTTTTATTAAACCCATACCTGTGCTGTTCCACCTTTCTCATGACCTTCCCTTAAAACAGCCACAAACACCCTTACCCATAGATCGAAATGACATTTTTTTTTCTTTTCCTTCCCTTTCTTTCTGCCTCTGCGATTAGATCTCCTTTTTTCAAGAAGTATGCGACCATCTCTCGTCAGTATGTTGGTGACCGGGGGCATGTAATAGGGGTCAGGGTAGGGTATTTACTGGTGGGTGTTTTGGTAGGAGGCAGGGAGGGGATACTGAGGGAACTGGTAGGATGATGGTGGGGGTGGCTAAGCAGAGAGAGGTACAAGGAAGGGGAATGTTGGGGTGGAAGGTAGGTCAGGTTTGGAGGTGGATAGGAGATGATGTTCAGGGACTGGGTATATGGCTGTTGGGTGGGCGCCTGGGCATATCGTGAAGGGGGGGGGGAGACTGGGGAGTTGGAACAGTGTTGGGCACGTTGGTAGGTGGACAGGGTGATCCTGATGGAGCGGGAAGGGCGGAGGGGCACCCAAAGCCCTTTTAGAAGGAGACCATCTCGTCGTAATCTCTGTAGCTATTTGTCATTTTCCACCGTCACACCTCCGAAGTTCTTATCTTGAGTCGTCCTCTTCGTGATACGTTCAAAATGGAGCTTTGGGAGTCCTCCTTGTGTGCTCTTGTCTCGGCCGAGGTGTTTCAGATGGGGAGATAGCGGGATGGGGCTGGTGGAAGGGGTGAAGGAGAATTGGTGGGGCGTTGGGGACACTCGTTGGGGAGGGGAGGAAGAGATCGAAGCGGAGGGGGTAGCACTATAAGGTGACAGGAATTTTTATTTGGGAGGGGGGGGAAGGAGCTGACGACGTTAGAGGAGGTAGCTTAGGAATCCAAATTAATATGTTCCCCTTGAAATATGACATCAGCAATAATTATCACTATTATTATTGTTGCTGTAAAACCAGAGTCGGTTTTATTACTTCACCATATATTGGAATTCTCTATAGAAAAAAAGATATACTGTAAAAAAAACGTCAATAGCTAGAATTTTATGCCCAAAATCAGTATTATTATTTTTATATTAGCGTTATTATTTACAAAGTGACGTTTAATAAAAACCAGAAATTAGATTCAAAGCACCCCTCTAGCTCAGTGAGCCTATTCGATCGAAAAGTCATTATAAAGAAACCAGAATTTTTGTAGCTAATTCGTCATTATAAAGGAACCAGAATTTTTGTAGCTAATTCAGTCATCTGTTACAGAAGGCACAGGACATGATATCCATATTTACTGGAAAATCAATTGTTTTGACCTTGAGTTAATGAAATTTATTTGAATTAGGTCTTGTCATTGTTGTTTTAGGCAGAGTTGGCTTTATGCGAGCAGGTGCTCTTCCTCCTGGAGCAACCCCTAACCAGTGATGTGGACTGCCGTACATTCGTTCATTGTGGACAACTTGCCCCCATTCAGAAAGTTTGCTTTCAACCTTGTCTGTGTATTTTTTCTGCCAGTTAGCTGGACACTTAGCATCAACTTTCAGTTAAATTTTGCTTAATTGCTGGTCCTCAGATGTCGCCGGTTGGCCTCTCCCTCATGGCGATGAAAAATCGCTGGCTCTGTATCATGATCAGTTACTGCTGCTGTGTGGGGTTTGCGGTGGGAGGTTGAAACCAACAGTCTTCGGAAGCTTGAATTTCAAGTCAATGGCCCCTGTATGCTTGTTCCATGTGGATAGGTTTCATCTACTGAAGTAATAATAATAATAATAATAATAATAATAATAATAATAATAATAATAATAACCGTTTCTGTGTCTGCTGAGTCATCTCAACTGCCACATTAAGTTAGCTTACTCTTGGTGTTGACCACTTAACAAGTGTTCGCTAGCTTCGGTCGCTCTGTAGTTAAATGCAGTACCATGGAGGTCTCCGGAGCGAACTCCTTTGCTTAAGAACAGACTAAAGTGAACTTTATTTATCTGTTTATTTATTTATTTATTGATCTGACATAACCTTACTTATTCGTCTCCGCTTTTCTCTTTCCTTTTTCTTCATGAATTCTTCGTTTGTTGCGTGAAAATGTGGTTAAATTGTCAATATCTGATCTGGATATATAAATTTTCCATAATATGCCATAATTCAAGTGCCAGCTCCTTGCTTTTTGTTATAGACCTCGTTGTGTCTTGTATTTTTTTCCGTGTTGTTTACTTGTTTGTCCTCTTTTATAAGAAAAAAAAAGCTTATGAACAGCTTTTCGCAAAATTCCCCTGGGAGGGTCGCCTGAAGACTAAACAGTAATTCGGAAGACTGTGATGGTTTCAAATACTGACCTGGCAACGGCAAGCTTCGATATAGCTGGGGTTTGTGATCCACTGGACGCCTTCCAGCTAGGATACGCCTTTCCTTCGTTATTTGGCATTTTCAAGACACCGGTATTGAATAAAACCGATAAGACGGCGTAATCCTATCGACCGCGGTGAGCAGTTGTCTTATTATTCTGAATCGTAGTCTCCACACACAGTAGTCTAGAATAGTTCAGAACAGTTTCAGAAGTTTGAATAAGCTTCCACTCTACAGTTTCAGAAGTTTGAATAAGCTTCCACTCTATATAATGCATGGCCAAAACGGAAATTTAATATATATTTTTCTTTGTGTTTTTTAGGAAGACGATGGTGATTATCACTAGTATTACTGTTATCATTATTAGCAGTTCTGTCCTCATAACCTATTATTATTATTATTATTATTATTATTATTATTATTATTATTATTATTATTATTATTTATTATTACCAGAGCATGGAAACTGTTCATATGGAACTTGCCCACAGGGGCCATCGACTTGAAATTCAAGCTTCCAACGAATACGGTGTTTAATTGAAAAAAGTAACGGAAGGTAATAGGAAATAAAATAAGAAGAGATCCCCCCCCCAAAAAAAAATCAATATCGTATGCACGAAAGTACTCGACTCGTTTCCAGGGAAAGGTGACCACGTGGCTAGACAAAGATTACTGGAAAACAGTCGCAGGAAAGCTCGAATGATGAGGCATATTATGAAGCTCCTCCGTGGATGTAATCTGCTAAAGCTATTCCAACATTAGATTGCTACTGTAGCGACATGAATTACAAGGAGAACCTTGTATTTTAATAATCTCATCTATTTATTTATTAATTTTCGACAATTTTTTCTTTTTAAAAGTTTTTAAAAAAGAAAAAAATTGTCGAAAAATTTAAAAGTTTTTAAAAAAGAAAAAAATTGTCGAAAAATTTTAAAGTTTTTAAAAAAGAAAAAAATTGTCGAAAAATTAATAAATAAATAGATGAGATTATTAAAATACAAGGTTCTCCTTGTAATTCATGTCGCTACAGTAGCAATCTAATGTTGGAATAGCTTTTCCTGTAGGGTCATCCTTTAGCAGATTACATCCACGGAGGAGCTTCATAATATGCCTCATCATTCGAGCTTTCCTGCGACTGTTTTCCAGTAATCTTTGTCTAGCCACGTGGTTACCTTTCCCGTGGAAACGAGTCGAGTACTTTCGTGCATACGATATTAATTTTTTTTTCTTTGGCTTGCTTAGAATATGTTCGTGACGGTCATATCATCCGTCTCCTCCCCGCTTTTACACGGAGACGTACAGTTTTCTCACCGGGCGCGTCGAAATTACCGGTCACGGTAATAGATTTTCAAGTAGGTGGGCAGCAGAGGGAGCATTCAGGGGCGATCAGATCGTCAGTGCAAATCGAAAAGCCCGAGGTAGGTAGGTTCGGTTCGCCCTCGGTGATATCTTCACAAACTGTAGCACGAAACGCGATGCAAGGGTGGTATTATTCGCGGTATTACTTGTAATCGGAAGGTACGATTGGTGGTGTCCGGAAGGGAAAAAGATGGAGAGTGCGAGGGAAAATAATGCTGGAATTAAAGGACAGTTTTGACGACCTCAGGGCTAAGACCATTTTAGATGTCCTGTCTTCTCCCGAGTAATAAGAGATCACGTATTCCTTGCTTGCAAGATGCTTGTCACTACATGCTTTTATTCTTATCGTTAAGGCAGATGTTCCTGAAATTACAGAGGATGGTGTGGAAAATAGGAAGTCAGTTAGTTGGACAAGGAAAAATGAACGGAAACCTTTGTGGAGAGCATTTATTACAGAAACGCACACTTGGAAAAATTACATGGGTGAAGTGTTAGCTAACAGCCATCGATTGGACTCGGTTATCAGATGCATGTACTTTTTTCAATACTTATTAACATAAATCATTCATTTTCATATATATATGAGTGTGTATGTATGTGTGTGTGTGCTCGAATTTATATGTATGTATGTATGTGTTTACCAATTTAGTGATTTCAAAGTAGCACTTAATCTTCAGTTTGGCGCAAGTCTGTCATATTCTCAACTTGCTGCGACAACTCTCATCAAGTTTTTTTTTTTATTAAATGCATTTTATGTGTATTGTTTATTTCTGCTAAAGATGTATTTATTCATATATGTACCCAAATATTCATCTCCCAGTGTGTGAATTCTACATTTGTTTGTCATCATGGTAAAGAGGCCGAGAATATAGTTGTTGTATCGCCGAGAATATAGTTGTTGTATCGCCAAGTTGTAGAAATCAGTCAGTCAGTTAACTAAGGAAACTAATTAATAAGAAATTTTCATCGTATTTCTCTAATGAGTACTAAGCTTTTTCATTTGATATTTTGTATCAGTTAGCCCAGCATTAGCGAACTTATTCTGGAAAAGGAAGTAGGTCACTGGTCAACTCGACATTTTAAAAAATTAATATCTGAGGCCATTGCTTATGTGTTACTACTATCCCTGAATTACAGGCACTGAAGTATCATAAAATTTCATCTTTCAGTGCCCTCAGAAAAGACGATACAATCTGTGTTTAGATATACATTAACAAAATAGGAGAATGATTTACAACGGTTTTTTAGACTGTTGGGAACTGAAATCGTAACTGATGACCAAACTTTTCATTAAATGGCTCTAAAAAAAAAGTAATATTAGACAGCTGCTTAAAGTTTTGTAATGAACTATATTTAAAGGAATTCTATTTTTTTTTTTCTTTTGTTATTTCATATTTACGACCTGGTGATCGAGCTGCATCGTATTTCACGACTTTATGATATCGGACAAAGTTCGGAAACAATTATGCACTTGACATGATTCTTAAATCAGGTTTTGCCGGAAATGCGTTCAAATATGGGTTCAACTATGGGTGATACTTTTTGAAAGTTTCTTTGTTGTGTATAAGTTATAAAGCTTGAATGGTTAACTTTGTACAGCTCGAGATCGTAAATCAAGAGCATATCAATAAGAGGAACTAACATTCGCCAACCTGTGATTGTAAATAAACACATATTCCTTGCACATTATGTGCAGGAATTCATGTTCATCTGCATGTATTCAGTAGGAGACATTTATTTCAGTCATGTGAAACCTTTTTTCATATTATTTACGTCTGGCTTATATTAACCCTTGTCGATAGATTTACGCTTACAGCAAAGAAATTATGAGAAAAGTTGTGACCTTATTCCTTTGTTCTATTTACTACAATGTTGGAGAGGACTGACAATGCTTAAAGCGTTTTCCTGATATTTTGGAAAATGTGTAATTCTTAAAGCGTTTTATTGATAAAAAACAAGATTAACTACTGTAAATCCTGTAGCATTCATTTTCATCAAAATTAGATTTTTCTTTCCGGACGGGAATCATTCGCCCTCATGGCGTTTGCCACTCCTTCCCAAGTGGCGATTCGTGATCCTTTTCGTGGAAAATCTATTGCATTAGGTGTTTTTATCAATTTTATTTAGTTTCATCTTTTTGCGTGAGCAAATTGCTCTCTATCGCTCAAGGACAGTCTGGACCATATGAAATCAGAAAAGAAGGATATATATATATTTTTTTTAATGACTACTAATCGATCTCATAATTTGCTTCTAGATTTCTATTTCATTTCACTATTTTTATTTCAGATATAAGAATCCGGTATGTCTTTTAGGGAAGTCTGACGCTGGCATAGTTCCTCGTTGGACGAGTCGGTAGAGTCCTCGGATAGCACTCTGCTAGGCCCGAGTTCGATTCTCCGGCAGGCCAATGAAGAATTATAGGAATTTATCTCTGGTGATAGAAATAGAAAACCATTTCTCGGTATAATGTGGTTCGGATTCCACAATAAGCTGTAGCTCCCGTTGCTAGTTAACCAATTGGTTCTTAGCCACGTAAAATAAGTCTTATCCTTCGGGCCAGCCCTATGAGAGCTGTTAATCAGCTCAGTGGTCTGGTTAAACTAAGGTATACTTTCTGACGCTGGCATAAAAATTAAAATTAAGAATAAACGAGAAGATTACAAATATATTCATAATTTCTTTTCAGCTTCAGTCAAGACTTTTTATCATTCTTTTAGTAAAGTGTAAGTCTGACTCGCTGTAAAAGGCAAAAAAAAAAAGGAAAAGAAAATTTATTTAAAGTAATTTTAATTCTTTTCATCTTTATCATCTGCTTTTCTGACAAAACCAAAAGTACTCTTCTGTTTCCGCTCGTAATTATTATTATTATTATTATTATTATTATTATTATTATTATTATTATTATTATTATTATTATTATTATTATTATTATTATTAAAAAGGATGGCTGTATTATGCGAATTTATCGTATATAGTGTCTTTTCTATCTTCCTTATGATTCGCTTTTCAAGCTCAGCGATGTTAGTCAGCTGAGCCTGAAAAGCGAATCATAAGGAAGATAGAAAAGACACTATATAAGATAAATTCGCATAATACAGCCATCCTTTTTAATAAGACCTGTTTAAAAGAGGGCCTACTCCCTTCATATATTATTATTATTATTATTATTATTATTATTATTATTATTATTATTATTATTATTATTTCAGTAGATGAAACCTGATCACATAAGTCAACACGACCAATTTTAAGCGATGTTGTAATTTCTTGTCTTGAGTATAATCATTTGCCCGCTTTTCTGACAAAAGTACTTGTATTCTTACCCCCTCCCTTCTTGAAGCGACCGTCGACCGACCAATTGCGACCCCGGTGTAAAAGTGACCAAAAGTTTATGGCCGTCTTTCCACGGAATCGCCCGCAACCCCCATAACCGTTTCCAGGGCGGCCCTAAGCTCCCTCATTGCTGTTCCCTGCTAATTTATCACGCCCATAAACCCATAATGCTAACAATCGCCCAACTTCCGGGCGGGTTATTGTCGTGGCCTTTGACCTATCCGGCGCTGTCAGGCGGCCACCACTTCTGACCTTGTTTGCCCAAAATTCCCGGAGAAAAAAGAAAGGGTTCGATAAGAATCTGGAATGGCTTGGCAAAGTCTCTGCCAAGAGACATTCCGCGAGCGCTGTGAACGGCGTCACGACCCTACTTCCAAGCCAGTTGTTAATGTGTCTCAGATGAGGTGGAAAATCATTGAACATAAAAAGGAATACTCGTTTAGACTAAAAAAAAAAAAGAAAAAATGGTACTATTGCAGGGGAATACGGACTAAGGACCGATCTTTTATGATTAAATAGAAATACGAATGGAATAGGAAATGCAGAATTGAACTGAAACCCTCGCAAAAATTATCTTTATAAATGTAGAGAAAAACGTAATGAACACAGAAAAAGAGATGGACAGCAATAAAATGAATGTAAATCAGACGATGACAAATTTTTGATAGCGAAGGTAGGAAATATTTGCTAAATGAAGAAATGAAGATAAATAGGCAGTAGACGCAGGGAAATCTGCATCAAATGCAAGAAGTATATAACGGAGTTACATGTTTTTGTTAAAGACAGAAAATGCGCGTATATTAAGGACTCTTTTGAAATGAACTGCTTCGTGTAGATTAAAGGAATCAAAATAACTTTACATTCAGCGAAAGATAGATGTCGATGTTACAAGCTACACCATAACTTTAGATTGTTTTCTGTCTTTTTTTTTTTTTAATAAATATATTCATATAAGTATTGTTCCGTCCTCCATCTAGCTTTTCTTTATTATTATTATTATTATTATTATTATTATTATTATTATTAAATAAATTTCTGACTCACATCAGGATCGAACCCAGGCCTTTCAATTGAAAGGCAAAGGCGCTGCCCACTAGGCCATACAAGTCATAAAAGAAGTTGGAACTTGAGGGCAACTGCACCCAAGGAATTACCTGGGGAAGCCAACTGTTTGATTACCAGCGTGTTTTCCCCAACATTTTAGTATTATTATTATTATTATTATTATTATTATTATTATTATTATTATTATTGAAGGTAAAATCTGCCTCACTGGCATGCATTGTATAGTTGATTTTCCTCACAATTTATCATTATTATGATTATATAATTATTAAAAAGAATAAGGTAATAGCAGTTATAACACTGAAGTTTATACCATTATTGTTATGGGGAAATAATGTACATGAACACTACTTCTACTGCAACTAGTGTAATTATCACTTTTTTTTTAAGCAGTAGTACTCTTTTAATGCTTAAAATATTACAACCAGTTTTAATTTCTTTTTTACAAATGGACATCAACCACTGCGTTTGGATTAAATATCTTGGTTCTGCATAACGCGAAAATATTTTTAAGTGTCCTGTTACCTTTCGATTATTTACGTTTTCATTTAAATTATCTTTTGTAAAGTGATTTTTCCTTAGGTTTGCAGAGACCTCTTTAAAGTTCTTTTTTAAAACAGCTAGGATTTTTTTTTAAATGTCGTAAATGTAGCTATGAAAAAATGCAGAACGGTGCAAATTAGGCCTAAATAAGTTGATAATTATAAATATTGTGAATAACGTTATCTTGAATATAAGTTTCTTTTCCATTTTCTTGCCAAACCGTTTCGAGTATGAAACGCTGAAATAATTATGTTCATTGGGCATGTTATTAATCCTTGGCTGAGCATGGCAAAAGCTTACATTTTTTATCTGCTTCTTGTAAGAGATGAAGAAAATTCTGAACAATACTAAATCCCCAAGAGGCTGGTACGTCTACTGTCCTTTTAGTCGCAAGCCCTCCCCCCTTCCATCCCCCCCCCCCACCACTCCCAGTTTCCTGACCCCCTTTTCTTTATCTTGTTATCTTCGGCCCCGAAGCTAGAGAAGAGTCTAGGGTTGCTTGTCCAATTGGCATCGTCATAAAATCGTGGAAATTAATCCTTAAAATCTTCTGACCTTCGCAGTAGACGGCGTAGTCGCCTCCTGGATTTGCATTTCCTCAAATATCTTTTTGAATTGTTTGTGCTTCGGCTTGACAGGGTTTTAGTTTACCGTACTGCTCTCTTTTATCGACGAAAGGTCAGATAACTGACTGCCCAGCTTCCAAGGTGTGCGGACATTTGTTTATAGTTTCTCACAGCTTCATAAGAATCTTTGCTGAAATACTGTTTTGGAGTCATTTGACGAAAATGGTCACTTTGTAGAAGTCATGTTACACACAGATATATATATATATATATATATATATATATATATATATATATATATATATATATATATATATATATATATATATATATATATATATATATATATATATATATATATATATATATATATATATGTATATATATATATATATATATATATATATATATATATATATATATATATATATATATATATATATATATATATACATATATATATATATATATATATATATATATATATATATATATATATATATATATATATATATATATATATATATATATATATATATATAGAGAGAGAGAGAGAGAGAGAGAGAGAGAGAGAGAGAGAGAGAGAGAGAGAGAGAACACTGATCGACATACTAGTCATGTTCTTATAGATATGAAGCCAATGGTGTTCCGCTGAGAATAATCTAGAAGACAGAGTATGGAGAAGGGGGAAGTTTAGCATTAGCAAGAGCCGTGGGTCTACTCCAGCTTGCCCCCACCAGTCAACCCAACTTTGAAAGGGTATCCTCAGCGATACTGACCTGATATGACTTCGAGAAGATTAACATCCCCTTGGGAACTCTCTTCTCTAAGGGAAAAATCGCAGGGGTGAGATGATATGGTTAGTGTCACTATCACCCTACTTCCAACCCAAAAAGGTATAGGTTCGAGTCCTTGTCAGGGTGTAATGAATTATCACACAAAATTCCCTTTGGGTGTAGATTATTCTCAAGGTAAAGTGAATTTGATATCCATCGGTTATTCCATGCTTAACATTGGAAAGTGTAAAGATGTCATGCGTAAAAGTGGCAAACTGTCATGCGTACAAACTGACATACATGTGCGTGTATGTATGTACGTATGTATGTATAAGAAAGGAAGTTCATATAACAAAGATACACTCAAGAAAACTGGCCTGTATTCAGTATGTTACTCTTCATCTTCCTTCAGGTGAACTAACGGAGATATTTGACAGTACGAAGCTTTATATACAAAAATGATAGTATGGGATGAGTCACTTGCGAGGATTAAAATTTGGTAAAATCAAGAGTAAGTAGTTCCAAGGGGCGGGGGAGGGGGGAGAGGAGGTCAAGCTTTGTACTCGCAAATATTCCCATTAATTCACTTGAAGTCAGATGAAGTGTAACATACTGAATATAGTGCAGTTTTCATGAGTGAACTTTGCTTACGTAGACTTCTTTGATATAAATTTAATTTGTTTGAATGCAGCTCAACAGAGTTCATATATATACATATAGCCCGTATATATATATATATATATATATATATATATATATATATATATATATATATATATATATATATATATATATATACTACTTTTTAAACAGAACTTGTGCGTTTTTAACAGATTTCAATGTCCTCCTCTTGTAATAATAATAATAATAATAATGATATATTTGAAAGAATGTTCCATTTTCATAAAGAATACGACGTGGGAAACCTTTGTTATTCCGTCGTCAATATAACAAAAATTTATAAAGACCCTTGCTGTTTTACGCCAATACAACATAAACCAATAAATCAATTATTTCGTGGTCTGACCAAGGTCGTAATTCTATTTGTATTGTTTATTAACAGTTCTGTGTGCGCGCGTGTGTGTGTGCGCGTGCGTAAATACCTTCTCTCTTTCTTGACTCCCTCTCACCCCTACGCATCTCTCAGTAATATTTATGGAAACAAGGCTTCTTGTGTAAATTACACGCCGTCAGCTTCTCGCAGTATTTATTAACTGCGTTGACACCGACCCTGAAGTGTGCCCCTGGGTTTCCAAGGGATGGGTATCGCCCCTCCGTGGCTTTTATTTAAGCTTCCTTATCAGGACCGGACGGGTTTTGAAATTTAGCCATGTCTCCAAACGGCTTCTCCGTCAACCCTTGAAACTTTACCTGGATTCATCTCTGTCTATCTGTCTCGCGTTCTCTGTTTCGCCTCTTCTCAGTTATATTATTCTCTCTCTCTCTCTCTCTCTCTCTCTCTCTCTCTCTCTCTCTCTCTCTCTCATCCAAACCCTCTTACTCTTTATCATTTTTAAACTAGTAGGTAATTCTCGCTCTCTCTTCACCCGTTGTATTCTCTTCACCCTCTTTTATCACTGCCTTGTTAAACTCTCATGTCTCTGCTGAGTTTCACCTGTACCTCCTACTTGCTTTCTCGTCATTTCTCCCTCTCTCTTCTCCTTCCCTTCTTCCTCCTCCTTCGCCTCCCTCCGTCCTCCTGGAAGCGTCTCGGGGCCGTATCACGTCATCAAAATGTTTCATAGGCTTCTCAGTCTCACACCTGGGCGGCGATGCAGGGCCGATAAGGACGCGATGTGACGCTGTATTTAAATGGCGTTGCGGCTCTCGGATCTTCTTACCCGATCCTCTCCGCCTCTTGCGACGAGACAGATGGATAGATGGCTGGAGAGAGTAACAGGAGATTGTTACTCTGGGAATTGGGTAAAACACTGAAAAGGGATGGATGGGGGAGTGTCGGGTTGAGTAACACGGGAGATGGGAGCATATATGTCAGGAAAGCAACACAGGTATTGCGGGTAGGTGACGGTATAGTATAAAATAGGCAGTAAGGCAACGAGTGTGATTGGGATAGATGATTAGGGTTAGTTAGTAACGCTTGGAATGCGAAATGATGTCAGGAAAAAGTAGCACAGTGGATAGGTAACGCTTCGTTATGACTAGAAATCGAAAATACTTACAAGTAGAATAATCTCGAACTGGACATTCTAACCGAAAGGAATCTTACTATAATACAGAAAACCTATTTCAACAAGGCTGAGATAAAGTAAGACATGAAAAAAGTGAGAATAAACCTAATAGCAGAACAGATGACCTGACACATTATAATAAGAAACCAGCTAACTAGGTTTCCAGAACGATGACATGAGTAGGAATATAACAGAAAATCATTGACTTTTTGGTAAAATTTATTACAATGGAAGAAGACCTTTACTGATCCAAAAGAAGCCCCAGAACTGGAAATGAATATGTTTATATGAAGAAAAAAAGAACATCATATACAATCGCAGATGAACCACGAGGTGATGACGTTCCTTGGAACGACTCCCAAATATCGCAGGATTCAAAAAGTTATTTTTGTACTGTCGAAAAAATAAACTTATCCTTGATAAATTACGGTGCAATGTTTTGGTAGCAATGACAGTTTGCATCACTGGGGAAAAAACGATGGCTTACAATGTCAAGGAAGAAAGATGAATTACTTCACTTTAAAATTACAATTGAAATATTGTGTGCAATGAAGAAAAACACTAAAAGAGAGAAGTAAGAGAATTTGGAAACGAAACTTATGGAAACAGTTTCCAAAATAGTATCTGTAAAGAAAGTAAAATAAAATTTTATATGATATATATTTTTAAAGAAAATTATATATATATATATATATATATATATATATATATATATATATATATATATATATATATATATATATGTGTGTGTGTGTGTGTGTGTGTGTGTGTGTGTGTATTCTCCTAGAATATACGTATATATGTCAGATAATGAATAAGGAAAAAAGTTTAACTTATTCCAATGTACGAAATACACCTGCCTCTTGGGTTATGAATAATCGTATATATCTTGCATGGCAGTAGAGAAATGACGACAAACAGATAAAAGAATTAATAGAAGCGAATTAACCCATGAAGAAGTTACCATTAAAAAAATTAAAAACAACGTGAAATTTTTTTATCATGTGAATTCAAAATGCAAGATGCCCACTGTGATATTGCGAGAGTAATTGGTAAGCAAGCAGGCACATCAAGCACAAGAAATAGAAATGAATTAAAGGAAATTCTCAACGTCTTTTTGATAACGTCAAACAAGGAATTTTTTATGCTACATAATTGCAAAAGTGAACAATGAATGAAGAATGTCCTAAAGAAGTGGAATAGTGGAAACAAACTGTACCCGCATATCCCAGGACGAGCTCGAATGAAGGAAATTGCAGGAGCCGAGAGTAAAGTGTTGCATTTGATGGACGTTAACGCCAAGGAAAGTCCAGATTAAAATGAAACAAGGAAAATGGGAAGAGGGAATTGTACGACTCTTTTGGGTGAAAAAAAAAGTTAAAGGTTGTGGAAGAGTTGGCGGAAAGAAAAAATGGACGGACTCATACTTTACTTATGGAAAGAATTTAAGTAAAACTTAAGTTCTACCGGATTTGTGGCTGCAAAATCTAGAAAAGATATGGGGTTTTGTATTGATATAAATACAAGTTGAAGCGCATAAAGAAAACGGTAAGTCAATCATTTGAGAGAGAGAGAGAGAGAGAGAGAGAGAGAGAGAGAGAGAGAACTGTGATGCAATACCAAACGCAAAATTTTTTGAGGGAAACTGCAAAGTAACAGCATGAAAAGGAAAGGCTTTTTGCAGTATACGGGATGGAAACAGGTAATCAGATCATAGGACCAGAGACAGGAAGAAAAATGCAAGACAAACCAATCCCCCGTGAAACAGAGGCAGACGGAGAAATTGGCTAATCAAAAGAATAACCCCTGTTCCATGAGACGACGACGGAAAAACTGAGATAGTTCGATTCCTGATCCAAGTCATTCACAGGACGCGAAAAAATAGTCAGATATACGTGACTGCAGCACTGATGGGGGAAACAGACGGACATATTTTGTAGAATTTGCAGACAAAGTGTGGAAAAAAAGGTATATGAATATAACTACATAAGAGAAATGTGTGGCAGGAAGGGCGTGGACTCAATGTTAGATGACTGAAAATGCATTGGAAAGAAATACAGTGGAATAAAAAGAAAAATTAGAAAATAATGTAAAAAAAATAATTATCCATGTAATATTGAGTTATTAATAGTAAGTCCTTGAAATTTTTAACATGAAGAAATTTGGCGGAGATTAAAATGAAAAAGAGTGGGAAAACGTGACGATTATATAGCAAAGTAAAATATCCGTAGTATTTTTTTCAATTAATTGATTATTTGAGTCGGTTTCCCCTTACCTACTTTTTAAACAGAACTTGTGCGTTTTTTTAACAGATTTCAATGTCCTCCTCTTGTAATAATAATAATAATAATAATAATAATATATATTTGAAAGAATGTTCCATTTTCATAAAGAATTCATCGAGACGCGGAGGACGAAGTTTGTTGGATGAACTGAATAATAACGATGAAAACAGAATTATTGTTAATAAAATTGTTACGGATGATAGAACCGATAATGATAGGGCAATGGTGAGGTTGACGATAATGATGAATGCTTCTCTCAATGTTCTTACATAGGTCCTCTCTCTCTCTCTCTCTCTCTCTCTCTCTCTCTCTCTCTCTCTCTCTCTCTCTCTCTCTGAGATATCATTTTGAAAACTCCTGTCGTGAGCCGATGTAATGAATGTTAAACCAGATCCTTCTTGTCCAGTGCACGCATGGAATGTTTTCTTCTCAATCATTTTACAGAAAAAATCAATTTATGATATAGATTTCCTCGGGTTTTATTTTTTTTTTTAAATCGTTTCTTAGGGGGCATCAGATATGCGCCTTGTAGAATACCTTCCGGTTACTTGCTTGGAGGATGCACGCACGCATGCAATTATATATATATATATATATATATATATATATATATATATATATATATATATATATATATATATATATATATATATATATATATATATATATATATATATATATATATATATATATATATATACATACATATACACACACACACACATATATATATATATATATATATATATATATATATATATATATATATATATATATATATATATATATATATATATATATATATACAGCATATGTGTTGTTGTATATATTTATTCCCACAAATGAAAAGAACTTTTCAAACTCTCTGGCCTTTGGAAAAGAAGTTGGACGCGAGGTTAATATAGAGGAATAATGATCGTAGTAGATTTAAAGTGAAGTTCATTTGCTGAGCAAGATTATTATAAGGAACAAAATCCGTTGAACGTAGAAAACGATAAACGATCATTTTTAGGGAAATGAACGCTACAAAAAGAAATTAAATGTGTCTTCAGGTGTGACATAACGAAAACCTTTGAATCAGGAAACCTGAAGAGGTAATAAAAAAAAGTTGCTAAGTTATTTTTGTTATTGTAGCTTTCAGTGTAGAATATTAAGCTAAAATACTGTTCATATTTTTATTTCAGGATCTGTGTTTATTCTTTGTCATAAAAGTCTAAGAGGCTGACAAGCGTTATGCACTGGAAATACTCAGTGTGGGACATGGTTTAGAATTCCTGGTTAGTGGGGAGGCTTCGTAACTTAAAGAATCGCTTTTTCAGTCAAGCAAAATCTTGAAGGGTAATTACATTTAATTAGGGTACTTTGCATTTTTAGGGTTGTTGTCCCTTAAGAACTGTCAGTCGTCGAAACACAGCTCTCTTTGTTGGTTTTGATTTTATTTGTGGATTTGCTTGCAACAAGCGCACGTTAGCGTATGTCAGTGTGACGTCATAGTAAGGTTGTTGATAAGACAAATAAGAAAAATAATGCTTGTGATGAATGAGACGCATTGAACATTGAGCCAGAATGATTCCGCACCTATCAACATTGTGAGGTTCTAACGACTAAGTCATTACCCTACTCGAAAATCAGAATGGCTCCAAATTTACGGTGGCCTCAGCTTATTTGAAAAATCACTTTAGGTTTCCCTACTAAATTCCTTTTGTTTATCTTAACTCTGTTATATCTTAATAATAATCCCTACCTTTCAAGTCCAGAGCAACGTAGCATAGCTTTATCGCTTCTTCATGGATGTCTTGCTATCCGTTTAAGGAATTCTCATTTTACCACATAGATTCCGTTGTTGTTCACTGAAATTTTACTGAAAACCCATATGTCGGGCGTTTGTTTAAAACCTTGTTATTCAACACTAACTAACAAAAGAATACAGCATGTATCAAATGACTTACGTAAACACTTCTAGAT
>NC_089758.1:9584233-9596733 GCF_040412425.1 Macrobrachium rosenbergii
TGACTGCGATTTTCACGTCGAAAGATTACTGTTGATAATAATAAAAATAAATGAACTAAAGTGAATAAAGTTATTTTCTACCATCTGCAATTTAAACAGCTGCTCTTCACGGAAATTGTCTTGTACTTACGTCAAGTTTTCGTTATCGTATAGAAAGTTAAACTACGTAGTATTTTATACAGAATAGATTGCCCATAATTCAAAAGATGAAGATACAGATAAGTGGAGTTGAAAGAGCGAATGGAGACACGTTTAATACCAGTCACTGCAAATTTACGGCTATTTAGAATATTCACAGTTTTGAATGTATTTTTGGCTGCGGAGGTTGTAACAATGTTTAATGAACAATAACATTGTGTAAGATGATATCTAGGCGGTAGATATTATGTGGAAATTGAATTATTTTTGGAGAAAATGTTTGAGGATTGATTATACATTTTCTTAAAGCAGAATTCTAGATGATTGTTTTTGTATAGTGAAAGAAAATGTAAGTATTCCTGATTTCTTGCAAACAATTAATAATCTTGTACCATCCATAAAATTCACAATAGAATATGAAGAAAATAATTGTATACCATTTTAGGATGTCTTAGTTATTAGAAATAACACCAATTTTTGTTTTAAAGTATATAGGAAATCCACGAATAATTTGTCATATATTCATTTTTACTCTAACCATGCCAAACAAATTAAGGTGTCAATATTTTCCAGTATGTATCTTAGAGCTCTTAGAATTTGTAGTCCTGTATTTTTGGAAGAGGAGTTTAAAATTACTGATAAAAAATAGGAGATTCATTATGTTACCCTCCATATGTTTTAGAACACTGTAAAAATAACGCAAAAAAGACATTACAAACCAATTGGTGTTAACAAAGAACTTAAGAATATTCTCTGTTTACCATTTCATCCTAATTTCATTCCTGCAGTGCCCATTTTAAAAACTATTGATATTAACATAGTATTTAGCTATAATAATATTTTGAGAAATAAACTAAATGAAAATAGCCCGCCCAAGTCAAACCATATTGTATACAGTATTCCTTGCAAAGAATGTAATAAGATTTTTATTGGTCAAACATCAAAAGGACTGAAAGTAAGAAGCTCCCAACACAAATATGCCATTTCAAGAGGCTTATCAAATAAAGACATTGGGGATCATTGGCTTAAGACAGGCCATGTGATGAACTGAGATAAGTCAACGATAATCTACAAGGTCAACGACCATCGGAAAAGGAATCTGCTAGAAACTGTGTTCATTGAAGCTACGTCCACCAGGAATGTTAATCACCACCCTGGATTATCCCTTGATCATTTTTCCCTGTGTTTTTTGTTTAAAGAACATGCTGTCGAGATTAACAAACTGTAACCCCGCCCCCCCTTCTGTTTTTTTTTTTTATATAAGGCTCAGTCAACTTCTTTTGTATTCAGTGTGAACTTGAAAATGCAGAATAAACTACGAATGTACTTGTTCAAAGTCCCGGTTTTCACTCACCTTCTTATTAAAGTGGTAAAGCACATAGGACCTCTTAATTCTGTGGCAATACTTCTACAATTTCCCAGTACTTCTTATCTTCAAGGCTGATCAATTTTTTCACTGTAATCACATGTAAATTAGATTGTGGTTCCATTTCAGATCTGGTGTAGCTCTAAAGATAATAAAAAAAATTAACGTCTGAAACAGCTATAGACTTGAGAATAAATAAATTCCTGCTTATTAATTCAAAACTTCAGGTCTGAAAATAAGATATTTTGGAGATTGTAGAATGTAGGTGCAATGGCTGAGAGTTATAAATGTTATATACATACATACATATATATATATATATATATATATATATATATATATATATATATATATATATATATATATATATATATATATATATATAAATGTAATGTGTACCTGTTTATCAGTAATTTTGGAATGTTAATCCGTTGTCATTAAATTACCTAAACTCTTAGATTTTTATTATGTAGACTTCCTTTAAAATATCAGATTCCTTCGTTTCGCGTTTTACTCTCGAGAGGTGATTTGGCCACCAAAAGCAAAATCTCAGTTTCCCATGAATGTTCTCGCAAGGTAACAGCTGTAACGGCAACTTTCACAAATCTCTTCTCTGTACTGATTTATTTCTAGCACCCAAATTCGCACGTCTATGTTATAACTCTTTTATTATAATTATTTTTTTTTTTTTTTTTTGGCCCACCCAAAGGTAGGCGATGCCGCAATCCTTCTGGATGTGAGGTAGTGCCATCCGGTGGAATTTCGAAGGCACGCCGTGTTATAAACCAGTTACGTTGCGGCCGTCCGTGCAAGAGGAGGCTCTGCCGATTTCCAGGGTCCGTGGTTATTCCAGAGGTGAAGACAATCTCTCTCTGATTGATGGAGATGCCGAGAGCGATAAGATTATTCGATTTAAGTGTTTCCTTTTTTTGTGTCTTTTTTTTTTTTTTTGGTTCTTGGATTTTTGCAGATTTTCTTGATAGTTTTTTTTATATTTTATTTTGTTCGGGTTTTGTTGTTAGATTGTATTTGAATGAATAACAGCGTTGTGTCTGCCTTTGACTGTTATTTTGATGCCTGTCTCTCATGCAACTTCGACTGCATTCGAACTCGTATTTTGTGCACACGCTTTTAATGATATATGTTATTCACATCACGTATATATGCTTATATTTCTATATACAAGTGCATTATTCACGTTGAGATCAATATTATATCAAGGGAACACATTTGCTTTGTCGTGAGATTATCAGCAGAATTCTGTTCAAGAAACACGAAAGGCTAAAAAATTTATAAGAAGAAGAGTATGAAAAATGTATTGTATCGAGATATAATATGATTACTTAATAATTTTGTAAAAGAGACAGCGTCAGTCATGAACAAAATCATTTTTACGATGCTGATCGTCTTGATTCCTTCGTTAAATGTAGATATTTTGGGCGAACAATTGTAGAGCGACTGAATTATCAGAATGCGAATACTTATGTAATCAATTGATAAAATATTGCACACGTTTTCAAACAGTTGTTGGAAATGTGATCTGAAGCATCAAAAATTGTGAGGTTTGGTTCATGAGATTCAAAATATAAAACATTGAAAACAGTAGTTATTGTTCAGTATTATTAGTAAATTTTTGTTTACATTTAATTTTTCAGCAGTTTAATAGATTTCCCTTCCATATTCCTTATTTGGGAATAGGTTCTATACACACACACATATACATATATATGTATACTGTATATATATTCACATGAAAAACACATAGACACACATATTTATATGTATATATATATACATATGTGTGTGAGGTAAAATCGACAATGAAATTCGTATTACAAAACTTAGTGTGTTAAAAATATATATGTACAAAGCTTGTAGCTTTCGTCCAATTGCTGTGGACTTGTCCAAGTCCACAGCAGTTGGACGAAAGCTCTAAGCTTTGTACAGGTATAATTTTAATACACTATGTTTTGTAACATGAATTTCATTGCGATTTTACCTCAAATCTATGAGAAATACGACATAGTACTTTTATATATTCATATATATATATATATATATATATATATATATATATATATATATGTGTGTGTGTATATATATATATATATATATATATATATATATATATATATATATATATATATATATATATATATATATATATATATATATATAGTATATATATATATATATATATATATATATATATATATATATATATATATATATATATATGTATGTATATACATTCCCAGATATTAATCCACAAAAGGAATTATGTAGAGTATGTGCATCTGTCCTGCCAGGGTTTGTTCCTCTATTCTTAGGTTTTGATACAAAGGTGACAGACAGGCACTTATCTCTAAGCCGTCAAGAGTTATCATAATAATGTAGTGGATACCTCCCTGTCACGACGCTATCATACTCATAAGGCTGAGGTTCGAATCCTGGCAGGCCAGGTGCATTTCCCTTATATGGTTCCCCTTGGTTGATATTAGCTGGTATTTGTTACTTAATATTTGGAAGTGCAAAAAGACACTGGGGAATTATGACAAAACTATAATAAAATATATATATATAATAAAATATATATATATATATATATATATGTATATATATATGTGTGTGTGTGTGTGTGCGTATATATATTATATATATATATATATATATATATATATATATATATATATATATATATATATATATATATATATATATATATATATATATATATATATACATACACTGGGACATATTCTCAAAATAGAGAATGAAAATGTATCAGGGGTCACTGTTAAAAATTGCTATTACTGGTTATTTATGATTTTCCTATAAAACAAGCTGCACATTTTCTTTAATATCAAGATGAAATTATATACATATATACATACATACATACATACATACATACATACATACATACATAAATATATATTTATATATATATTATTAAAAGCGTTATTATGACAAAGTTGCATTCGAAAATAATTTTTGAAATTCGTATTTCCTGTCAGTCGTTATTACCATAAGGACAGTATAATGAAGTGAAGACTGGAGTGTCTTCTTCAGCTGTTTTTCGTTAAATATCTTAGGAATAAAAATCTTGCTTTTCTGTTATCGAAAGGATTTGCATCTGTAATACATCTGAAAAACAAAATCTTTTGAATAGGATCTCGTAAACATACCAATTGTCTACTCATTTACAAATTTACTGATGCACATATTTAAGGTCATTTATCTTTATCGTTCATCTCCTATTTTCGTGGCAAATTGAGTCTCTTTTATTCTTGGTCGTTACACCCAGAAAGGAACTCCCATCTACTGTCCAAGGGTAGTGCTTATGGACAGCAATATGCTTGCTTTAATTCACTTCTGTTCTATTCGACGAGAATTTATTCCCGGTTCTTTGTGCATGCAATAATTCTGTTATCAACCGGTGAAGGTTCGCTGGTTCCTGTTTGCATAGAAAAGATCCGCTTTGACTAACCTTTGGGTTTTTGACAAGCGTTGTTGATCGGATATCAAATACAATTTGAATATTATGATCCTTTATGATATAGACCCGAAATTCGTCACGAGGCGGATTAAGGAAAAGGAACTGGGATCCATAAGTGATATACACTCTCCTGATCACTGTCATTAGGCGGCCCAAGTTTCCCTTCATTGAAATCGCTCATTGGGAAGGGGGGCCCGGTGGTTGAGGGGTGATGACCCACATTCCGAACCGTATCATGAAAGCATTAATCCGTGGAAACGCTTCTCATTCTGCCGAGCGTTTTCTCGGTGTTCCGGAGGTCTGAACGTGTAATGAACGCGTTAGTCCGTGCAGACGAAAAAGGAAAAAAGGGGGTTAAAAAAAGTGCCTCTGCAGTCAAGCACTAATTTTCGCATCTGTAATAAATTCGATGAAGCGGCTTTGCAGGGGATGAAATTGACACTTGGGCGATCCGGAACAAGAGGCCCGCGTCGCGGAGGTGGCGGGTGATGACGTGTCGACTCCCCTCCGCAGATATGATGAATATGATGCCGTCCGTGATGAGTGTGATGAAGACGACGGCCCCCGTGATCATCGCCACCACGAGAGGAAGTCAGAGGGACTTAATGTCTATGATCGTCCGGCACCGCCGCCACACGCATCCCTTCGGCCACACGAGAGATGGCCGCGAGTTTCTGTGAAAATGGCCCCTAGGGACAGGCGTTAAATCGCTCTTTTCTTTCTCTCTCTCTTTTTCTTAATCTAGAAGAAGTATCCATCTCTCTCTCTCTCTCTCTCTCTCTCTCTCTCTCTCTCTCTCTCTCTCTCTCTCTCTCTCTCGTTTTCCACTTTCTGGCGGAAAGGGTTGAAGGAATGATGATCGGTTATGAAGATGGATCGTGGTTGCTGCCCTTATGAAAAGGGCTGTGGTCCAGTGCAGGTCCCCTGGTAGAATGGTTCTTGGTGTGGGATAATTCCCTCTCTCTCCATCTATCTATCTATCTGTCTATCTTCACCCATGCATGTACCGTCGATATGCTGACACCATGACACGTATCAGGTGTGTCATTATAACATTTGTTCTTGATGCAACCTACATATTCTTAATTTCTGATGCTTAACTCATTGTTTCGTCCTGAAGTAGAATTTTCTCATGGGAGTGGAGACTGATGTTTTTGTCTCTTCAATAACTATTTTGATAACCGTAAACCGACGTCGCGTCGTTTAGAAGCTCCGCAGTATCGCAGAAGCGTAAGAGATCCTATCCATAAAACTGAAAGAAATTTGTCGACAGTTTTAGAACTTATAAAACACAGCAACTTAGCTTAACACTTCGTTTCTGATCTTATTTCTTAGGAAAGATCTTTCCAAGTAGGGGATCTTTTGGTGAATCAAGTTTCTTTGATTTGAGGAGCTCTTGAAACTGAATTTCAGAGTTTGAGACCTATTTGTTAAAGTTTGTCCCTTTGTTGGAAATCACATTCTAAATCATTTCTTGCTCTTACACGGTTTACTTGTAAAGCCAAGTCCCCGAATCTAAGATTCGCTCACATATTTGATGATGTAGACTACATTAAAAATTATGTCCTGATGACTGAGTTTCATTCTGAAGTAAATTACGTAATTTTGACAGGTTTGCGTTGAGCTATAATCTTTCATTTCATACGTATCAATTGATACCATTATCTGACATTCTCACTACTTCCTGAATCATTTAGCGGACGTAGTTTTAAATTATGAGTTACTCATCACTTTTTATAAATCCATTAATATACAAGTACCATACTTAAGATAACTCTTTCACATGCGCATTATGCCCTTCTCGGTCTCTTAAAAATGAATGTTAAGTTTCAGGTGGACATTGAAGGATTTAGTAGAAAAAATTTTTTTTTTTTTTTTTTTTTATTTTTGACTGATACAGAAGGCATTACCAGGTTGGTAACAAACTTCCCTGGGAACTTGTGAAGTCACTAAGCAGCGGTGCACTGCAGCTCATCTCTCAGTGAAAACCCCCTATTTTTTGACATTGTTCCATGATTGTATCTAAGGGCTCAGACAACAACCCCCCACCCCCAACACCCCAGCACCGCATCCTGGAACCTCCCAACCACAACAGTCACGCGTTGTAGAGCCCACCAAGACACCCAACCGTTAATCCTGGAAAAACGGCGCCTGATATATGTATCCCCTTCAAATGCCTCATTTCCACCTTTTTTTATTTATTTATTATTTTTTTTTTTTGTAATTTCTTCATATCGGTACTTACATCCCGAAGTATTTTATGTCGTTGTAAATTGTCTCGCCTTCTGTTACGTAAACGCCAGAGCTTCTTACGGTGATGGGTCCCTGCCAGTGTGAGTGGTCCTTTTCTGGAAGAGTTATCAGTTTTCGGAATTCTTAGCAGCAAATCTTTTATGTTCATTTGTCTTCTTTCGAAGAATACTGAAAATAAATTGAAAACTGGGGATATGCTTACTGTTATTATTGTTGTACCTTTCATCTTGGCCACTTTCTTTGGTGCAAGGTGAAAAATCACTTAAATTTCAGTCGATTGTCCTTTAAGCTTGAGATATTTCACTTTGATGATGAATTGGTTGTCATTTTTTTCCTGATTATAGAATTTAACGCTTAATTAAAAAAGATTTAAGTATAAAATTATATCCTCGATTTTCATTAGATTGTAAAAACATCATATGTCATTTGTCGAAGTTTTTAAAAAAATATATATAAAGACAGAAGCATCAATCTAGAAAATATATTCACCTTACGTATTTTTTTTTTTCAGTTGGGAGGGGTGGGACTAGGAAACGGGTTGGGGGGGAGGGTTGGGAAGGAGGCTTTTGCCATCTGGTTCGCAGCAAGTCGTTAGAGATGAAGTTAGTGGCCCTGTGCAATTCCCATGTTTCCCAGATGCTACTAGTACCTACCCTTAGGAGAGTAGACCTTACTGTTGATAGCTCAACTCACAGCCACTGCCTCATGATAGTCACTATACACACACATACACACACACACACATATATACATACATACCAATACATACATACATACATACATACCAATTTCCCCTGATGTTTTGCATATGGAAAATAGTGTTAACTTCACCTTTCTTTCGATAAATTTTAGATGATGATGCTAGTAACCCTCTGCCATTCTCCACACCACCCGCGACCCACTACAGTCGCTTAACTACAAAAAGCATAATTCATTCTTCAAGTCAGCGAAAAAATCAGTAGATGTTTGAAGGACTCCCCCTGGTAAGACTAGGCTAGTAGCCTATTCATTTGATTAGATAAGAATGGTGTTCCTTTGCCGTGAAAAATGAAGGTAACATGTGAAAGGGCCGAGACAGCAAGTCCTGACCTAGGGGCGGTACACAAATTCCAGAGATGTGTGCTAGTATTGCACCAGCCCCGTTTTTTTTTTTTTTTGCCATGCCCCTAGGTGAAGTTAGGTTAGGTTAGGGGTTAGGTGAGGTTGGGTTGGGTTACGTTAGGTTAGGTTAGATCAGTAACAGATAAGTAATTTGGGTGTGGGAAACATAATGAGATTATTTTCAAGAAAATTCTATGGTCAGTTTTTAAGATACGGGGTCCCGCTTTTTTCAGAGAAAGGTCCCAGTACTCGGTTACAACTCGGTACATACTGTCCTAAAGCTTGGACTAAAACTGTCATTCTGTTTACTTATATAAAGGTCAGTGACTCCGAGAGGCTGTACCTTACTAGACGACGGTAAGGCCAAACGTTGAGTTTAGAATACAACTTTATACTTTACCTTTTATTATAGAGAGTGTTGTGAATGTTTTTCATGGCTTGAGAGATGAAATACTTGAAGCGGAAATCTTATATGCCACTGGCTATAACCATCGCCTTTTTGCTAAGGCTTATTCTCGCAGTTCAACTGAAATTTACCAACAAGGAGAATACTCATCTTTATTAGGTTTTTCTAAAATTTCTTAAATTTCTCAGATCCTATCACTTTGTCATTGCGATGTAATACAGTCAAATGTTTTATTCCTAAGAACATTTTCTCTGTTGTTAGAAGATTGAAGATAAAATGTTCAATATCAGAGGGTTGTTTTCTTGAAGAACAACTCTGGAAACAGTAATCTATTTCCTCATCATCTTTGGTGCGAGTGCTCCAGCCCTTGAATTTTCAGGAAAGATTAAATATAGATGATATTAATTATTGAAATATCGTCATGCCTTCTGCTTGTTTCTTTCAGATATGTTCATTGTTCTTTAAAATTGAATCCTCATTCGCATCGCAGGTATTACTTTTGGATTTTTTTGAGAATCATAAATATACATACGAGGCATATAGACAAATCAGCCATCTATCCTGTGATGATCATTATTCATTATTACTAGTTGCATTTATATATATATATATATATATATATATATATATATATATATATATATATATATATATTATATATATACATGAAAATGTATTTACTGTGTATACTATATATATATATATATATATATATATATATATATATATATATATATATATATATATATATATATATATATATATATATATATATATATATATATATATATATGTGTATATATATATATATATATATCTGTATGTACGTATGTATTTATAGTAACTTAGCAGTTTACTAAAATGGCAAATGACCCGGCGGCTCCACGTCTCATTCACCGTTACGAATCGAGTGTTTTTTTTTTTTCTGTTCCAAGGTACCTTCGCCACATTCACCTTTCAATGCAGTTTATTAACCTATGATACAAAACGAAAAAAAAAAAAGAAGTTGCACCCGGTGTTCAGTGCTTGCACAGACGTGCCATCCATCTCTATTCCTGCGCAATCCATTTGCGAGGCCGAGGAGTCGGGTACCTGTAGGCCACCTGAGTCGAGGGTCTTCGTTGGTGGTCAGCGGCCGTGCGTTTCGCTTTCAGCGGAGGGAGCGGCTTCATCCCGTGGTTTCCGGATGATGTATGTGAATGGCTCCTTTGCAAGAAGCTGATGCTGACGGGGGGTGTTGGAGTAAATTTCTATGGGCCGTTTCCCCCGCTGAAAATTACATCAAATGCATGCTGCTGGCAACAGAATTGATACGGTATGTTCGAGTGAAGATCTTTGGTCTGTTTGTTAGGCCAAAATTGGAAGGAAAAATGTGTTCCACGAGAATTGTTGCTTTGTATATCATCATGCATCGTTTATGAATACCTGACGATTTCATTAACTGTAGATTCAAAGGTTTTTCAAAAGCAGCTGTGTTCAGAGGCTAACAGAAATTATCTATCTTTCTCGTAACTCCCTTTTTTATTACAAACTTACGTCTCAGGATTCATAGCCATTGAAGTCGACTATACCCAGCTTGGTTAAATGGAACGTATTTGTGCAAAGACAATTTTTTTCACTGAAATGTTCTTAACAACGCGATGTATATTGGGTACACATATATAGGTTAATACTTCCATTCCAAGGCCGGCAAAGGTTTGGGTGGATTTCTTTTAACCCTGAAATAACGTAAATTATTGCTGTTACATTTTATGCAATCCCATGTATTGCCTTCATGTATATATAAGCGGATTTTGAACAGTTTGCTCACCAGTATTAGCACTTTTTAGATAAGTAATTGTCTAGAGACCATTCTTAGTCAAAATGCTGTTCTAATTTTGTAATTTGGTTATTAACAACATGATCGTATTATGATAGTGTCAAATTGTAGTCGGTATAGCCGGGGCTAGAGGCTTCGTCCCATGATTTGCTGAGACTTGGAAAGCTGCCACTTTCTGGAGCCAACCCTCCAAAGGGGAAAGGCGTGTACTTGAGTGACCATGGTTCTAGCGCCTGCGAGGGATTGTTGGTGGGGCGGCTGGGGGGGGGAAGGGAGGCCCATATCTTAAGATGTGAATTACATGCCTGACTGTTCGTCGATTGCGCTGGGTCGCAGCAAGGCTAGAAACAGGGCATGAGACTAGCAACCGCATCCCAAAAAGACATATTGAAAACTGGAGATTCAACACTTTACGGGGTCTTGGGGGGCGCAAAGGTATATATATATATATATATATATATATATATATATATATATATACATACATACATGTGTGTGTGTGTTTTTGTGCATGACTGTGTGTGGATGCTAATAAAAATTAAAAGAAGGATGAGATCGCGGTAAGTGAATGGGCTTCACATGGTATTACTTGACACCACTTTCTCTTACCCTGCGATCTTTACTAAAATGATTCAACAGAGAGACAAAGAAACATTCAGATTATAAAGCTAAGACCTTTCTGGGACGGTGAAGAGGCAGTATTCCCTCTCGCGAGTTATTCACTAAGGCTGTATGCATATAGACCTTGGTTTCAACTATTTGTAATGTGGAGGCCGTCAACCACATGCCATTATCTGGGTTAGGCCTAAAAAAAGGATTGTTTGCTTATAATAGTTGGTTAGAAATCGAGATCCACATACCTCTACCAGGTTACTTCTCATAGGAGAAAAAAAAGTACCGAAACACGCATCAAGATCCATACAAAAATGTGTCCAAATTATAGGTTAGTGCGGTACTGACAGACACCTTGAAGAAAGGGTATTAAAGCGATCTAAATGACTGGTACCTTTGCCCCCTTTTTTTTTTTTCTTGCTTTGATCTATCTCCTGGGAGAGACAGAAGGTACGCAATAGGGCTGGATACTTTCCGAAATGGTATCTTAAGATGCAGGCCACTAGCATTAGACCTATGTAAGATAAGGAATCGTTGTTTTCTCCCTTTCTTTTCCGAAGGCGATTGTGCCAAGTTTCGAAAGGATTCCCTGGGAAGGAATCAGAATATGTTGTACCGAGAAGGGGAGGAGGGGGAGGGGGGAAGGGTCTTGCCCAGGTCAAATAGTGTTGATAGCGTGCCTGGGAGGTCTCCAGCGTCGTCGTGGGTGCCAATCATGCCGTGTAGCTCATCGGTGCGTTTCATCTCGAGTCCCTCTCCATCATAGGCGATATTTACTAGGTGCGGAGTCCATGCCCAAGGCCCCAGCCCACCCACACCTCGAACGCCTCAAATTATACACCTGGGAACCTTGGCCTAGCCAATCGTCGGAGGCCTTCCGAGTCTTGCCGGGTTCTGATTGGCTGGTGGTCTTCTCTGTCTCTTCCAGCAGTGAGTTGTGGCCCATGCGTGCGGGTCGCTCCGCCGAAGGTGTGAAATAGACTGATAAATTGAAAACTTGTCGAGGGTTGAGTGAATGATAATATCCATAATTACCTCAATAAATTTTCATCTTACTGACCGCCGATCTCTAATTATACCAGAACTCTGGGCCACACGCGAGACTTGGTTAAGTAGGGTACGTGTCTAAGCTAGTCAGATCTCCCTCTGATACTACTCGATCTTTCTCCTGATACACTCCGATCTTCCCAGATACATCCGAATCTCCCATCACACTCTGCTAATGTACGAAAGCGCCTGCTGGAATACTAATCGGACCTTGTTTTACTAGAAGAGTAGGTTCTTAATCCAAGACAATACTAGTTAG
>NC_089758.1:9606733-9651733 GCF_040412425.1 Macrobrachium rosenbergii
GCTAAGTCTACGGCGTAAATATGTTACAGTAAGATTGTGAACTAGGGATTTCACGAAATCCCTGAAATTTTCAGGGAGTTCGTGACATCACCATTTCACTTAGGAACATTTGATCCCTGGAGGGCTAGTTCTAAACATGGCGAAACACAGTTGATCCCCGAGGGGCTAGTACTAAACACGGCAAAGCACATTTTATCTCTGAGGGGCTAGTACTAAACACGGCGAAATGCATTTGATCCCCGAGGGCTAGTACTAAACACCGCGAAACACATTTGGTCCCAGAGGGGCTAGTACTAAACATGGCAAACATATTTTATCCCTGAGGGGCTAGTACTAAACACGGCAAACATATTTTATCCCTGAGGGGCTAGTACTAAACACGGTGAAACACATTGATCTCCGAGGGGCTAGTACTAAACACAGCGAAACTCATTTGATCCCCAAGGGGCTAGTACTAAACATGGTGAAACAGTGTACATGAATCACTATTTCGCCGTTTAGTACTAGCCCCTCGGTGATCAAATGTTCCTCCTAAGTGAATCGGTGATTTCACAAATTCCATGAAAATTTCAGGAATTTCATGAAATCCCTGGTTTCACAATCTTACTGTAACATACACAGGTTTTTTTTTATAAGGCAATGGCGTTAACCACACAGTCAACCCTCTTATCTCTATCCGATCTTGGGGTGGTCATGAAGGCGGGGGCCGACTCCCTTTCTGCCCCCCCACCAAAAGTGCAATCCCCCGAGGCTTGAATTTTTCCCAAGGTGAGTGACAAAAACTGTTTTTGTTGGCAATACTGTACAGTAGCTACATGGAATATACAGGGAGTGTAATGACGGGTGTAGGAGGGATACTGTAAGCAAACCACCACCATTCCTTCCATTTGCAGATGTTTTCACAGGAAGTTCTGTTAAGGAAGTTCATCCGAGATCGAAAGATCGGAATATGCAATGCATTTTGAATGAATACTCTTTGCTTTATGGCTGTTTTCTACAATTACTGCTCCTACATGTATTATTATTATTATTATTATTATTATTATTATTATGTTCGCAACCTACTTTGAAGAATGAGGCCACCTTTGCCTCTCTTTTCGATTATCTTTATTATAGACTTTGTCGATAAAATTTAAAGAACTTTATGTATCGTGAAAGTAACTGCATCACAAGAAGGAAAACTTAAGGCTATCTGTCTCAGATCTTTGCATCTGTCAGTCGTATGATAAAAAAAAAATAAGGGTTGGAATTGAAAAGATGTTTTCGAGGACGGTGTATATTATATTACATTATATTACATCATATCTATCTATAATAATAAAATCTGAGTGGTCTTTCATCTTTCTTGTTTGTCCGCCCCGGGTGGGGGCGGGGTAGGTAGGGGATCGGGAGGGTAAGGGAGACATGACACATCCACCTTCCTCCTGCAAACCTATTTGTCCGCCCCGGGTGGGGTGAGGTACATATGGGATCGGGAGGGTAAGGGAGACATGACACATCCACCTTCCTCCTGCAAACCTATTTGTCCGCCCCGGGTGGGGTAAGGTACATATGGGATCGGGAGGGTAAGGGAGACATGACACATCCACCTTCCTCCTGCAAACCTATTTGTCCGCCCCGGGTGGGGTGAGGTAGGTATGGGATCGGGAGGGTAGGGGAGACATGACACGTCCACCCTCCTCCCACAAACATGTTTGTCCGCCCCGTGGGGGGTTAGGTAGGGGATCGTGAGGGTAGGGGAGACATGACGGGCAGCGCCGGGTTCCAGCGCAGCATAGCATGTTCCAACAAGCTCGTTATTTAATATATAAGAATATACACACGCAATCTCAAATGAGCATATAGACAAACAGATATTAAGATGCAAAGCATTGTAGGTGACTACATGTATGCTTGCGAAACGTCGTATTGCATGTTTGAACACCCTCCATTCCTACTCTTCAGCACTGTTCACAAATTGGTCCTGCAGGAGATGAGGAGATCGGAACACTCCTTTGCAGGATCATTGACGCGCATCCTGCAATCTCTCTTGTAGCTCCTAGCTCAGAATTACCCACTCGGTCCTTTGTCGTACTCTGCCCTCCGGGACAGGGCGCGATGCCGCCTCCTCTTCCTCCTCTTTACCCTGTCCTTGTGCCCTGTCCTTAATGTCGTATATTTGAAGCAACTCACACTTACTGAGATCTGCGTGGGCGATAGAGGATGATAAAGCGACATATGTCCTGTGAGCGATTTTTGCAGACGCCGTTTCGAGTCCGGAGCGCCAGACGAGATGATGGAACGAAGAAGCAGATGCTTATAGCCAGCGGTGTTGAGAGCCTCTGGCTTTCAGTTACCTAAAACCCGCCTGCGACCGAAAGATTAAAATTTGCGAAAGGAGATTGACGAAGCTTCGGCAGAGTAAAATTCTGAACATTCCGTCGAGTAAAAGGCTGGAAATTAAATGAAGATGAATTGTGGCATCAGGTTGAATGATAGAAATTTCATGAAGTTGTTTGATGTAAATTCTATAAAATCAGATGCTTCCTGAACACCATCAGGGTAGAATTTGCTAAACTCTATCAAAGATTCCACGAAATTGAATACTGTGAATTCAGTAAAATATAATATAGAAAATTGTTCCAAATGAAACGTTCTGTTTCCAAATTACATAGAATCTACCCAGTTCTTTGAGCTGTGAAACGAAGACCAACAGATTACTATTGAATACACAGAGCGAAAAAGGTTCTAAAATATTGATTCTGAATAAGAAAAAAGAAAAGAAAAGGTTTTGGAAAACTGATAAAGGTAAGTGGTTCGCTGTATAAAATTTCTTGAACCTCACATGTCATGATACGGGAAATGGGATATTGCTCAGTACTTAACATGGAATATTGAATTTGAGGTAAATAATGGTGCCATATAATATATAGGTGCCTTGAGAATATGCTACATAGGGCGTCGGTGATTCCTAATCATATAGCGATGGAGCTCAAGTGAAACCGAATCTCGTGAAATGTTAAAAATTCCTCAAAATTCAATATGGATGGATAACTGGTATTATTTGTTATCAATCCAAAGTCTCACATATTCGTGTTGGACTTTGGGCAATCTTATGTAGAGTAAAAATAGCGAATGTCTCCCCTCTTCCTTTTTGTCAAAACGCGTAGACCACAAAATTATTGTTTAATTTTTTTTATTCTTTTTGCGCTGTCTTAAGGCCGGTGTCACGCGAGCCAGTTTTCCGCCATCTTTTCGCCAAACTTCTGAACAAGTGACCGACATTTCTTGCGGTATTAAAGCTAGATATCCTCCATGTACGTTCGTTAAAGTGTCACATTAGCAGACGCCGTCGATTTTGTTCGATAAAAGCTACTTAGTGCAAAGTCTAGCGGCAAGATGCTAAAATTTTAGTGAGCGTTTTAAGGTCCTGGATTCTACAGTGGCAAGCTTTCTCCTGTTACTCATTATTCATTATTATTTACGTTACTCACTGTAGACATGTGTAGCGTCATGGTAAAGGTTTGCATTATTACTGCAAATGATATTTCGTGACGTAGATATATATTACTGCCAATCTTATTTGTTATTGTTTTTAGCATTTAGTTCCCGTCGTTAATTTTTGTTGCAGTTACCACCATTGTCATCGTTATAACGAAGTAAGGCAGGCAATCATTTTCAAATCATGTATTGTTATTTCCCCTATACACGCAAGAACATTCCGGGGAAGAATTTGAAGCAAAAACCGAGAATTAAATCATTGGTGGCTACCGTCATATCCCTTCAGTTTTCACTTATTGTGAAAACTGAATTTATGTCGAAAGCTCACGCTTCGAAATCGTGAATTTTTCACTCCCTTATACATTGCAAGTTCATTAAGAGAGTGCGGGCACCACTATTACTAGTTCACAAGCTAATAATAATGATTCAGGAATACTTTAAAATGCTGTGAATGTATAATGAAAACTTGAATTTTGTAATAGTTTTTTTTTAATGCATGTAATAGAAATATCACAGTTTAAAATACAGCCAGGGAGCTGGGGGGTTTTCTGGGCCCGTTCAACCCCCATTTTCATTAAATTATTATTATTATTATTATTATTATTATTATTATTATTATTATTATTATTATTATTATTATTCAGTAGATGAAACCTATTCATATGGAACAAGCCCACCACAGGGGCCACTGACTTAAAATTCAACTTCCAAAGAATATGGTGTTCATAAGGAAGAAGTAAGAGGAATTAAAGAGAAATGCATAAAGAAGAGATGATATTAACAAAAACAACAACAACAACAACAACAACAACAACAACAATAATAATAATAATAATAATAATAATAATAATAATAATAATAATAATAATAATAATAATAATGTCAGGAAATATAGCAGATGTACTGGCGATCAGTTTTTGTCTGAATTGATCAAGATAATTTACGAGTAAATTAAAAAAATCATTAATCCAGGCAAAAGAACTCTAAGACAACTCAATCCATTGCGATCATCCATTAGCAGATCCAGCACAGGTAATTAGGATAGAAATTTACCGTTATTGTTCGCGATGTTTGTCTTCGATATTTTATGCTTGCTGATTATTTCTTAGTGTGTGCGTTCCCATAAATATTGACAGGCCAGTGCTAGGTAAATAACATTCTTTGGACGCAAAGAACAGAATCGGCGTACTTCATAAGCACACACGCGCATAAATATTCATACATGCATGCATACATACATACGTACATTACATTATATATATATATATATATATATATATATATATATATATATATATATATATATATATATATATATATATATATATATATATATATGTATGCATATACAGTATATATACATACACATACATACACACATGAGTATTTGTATGTGTGTGAGTGATTGTGTGTGATAGATATATTGATAACCTAACATGAATCAGTCTCTTTGAAATTTTATAAATTACTTTAGACTACCATAGTCATAAAAATAGTCAGTTGATGATCCTGACCAGAAAGAAAATATAATATTTTATGAAACTATTCCGCACTCAAAAGTAATTTTTTTTTAGCAAATTGAGTATATACAAATATTAATGAACAATCTCTGAGTCCCGTACGTGTCTATTCTGATTATGATTTGTATACTCTCTCTCTCTCTCTCTCTCTCTCTCTCTCTCTCTCTCTCTCTCTCTCTCTCTCTCTCTCTTTGTATGATAGCGTTTGCTTGTGAGAGTGACCGGGACCATTCTGGTCTAAATATTAAGCATTTTTTTTTATTATTACTTCCGAACCATAACTAATAAATGAAAAGAGTTATATTAAAAATCATTTTGAACTGCGTATCACAAAATCGTTTCGATGTTGCCCATTTAACATGACTAGAATTGCCCAAAGAATACTGGCAGAAAACAGAGAGAGATGCGTTTGGCGTGAAGTAATATAATGTTGGTGTTTATATATAACGTAACTCGATATCAGTTTATCTCCAGGTATTTGGACCTTCCTTATTCATAATATCTGACAGTACTGGATATTTGGAATTTCTGTTTAAGAACTCTAGGCTGATGAAGTGAATTTGGAAAACTAACAAGATATTTTGGTGTCTATTATCAGTATCTAACAATACTGAGCAATGTACATATATATATATATATATATATATATATATATATATATATATATATATATGTGTGTGTGTGTGTGTATGTGTATGTCTGTGTATGTATAATTTTATATATGTATGTATGTATGTGTATATATATATACATATATATATATATATATATATATATATATATATATATATATATATATTATATATGTAATATATATATATATATATGTGTGTGTGTGTGCGCGTGTGTATGAATATAATGAGAGAGAGAGAGAGAGAGAGAGTGCCTTGAAATAATTTTGCAGTAATAACAGTTTAAAGACAGAAGAATCAAACAAGCAAACGGCCACTGGATGACTTGTGATGGAGACCGAGCAGCGTCTCCTACCGCGATGTGCATTTTCATTTATAATTTTTGGGGGGCGATCTCACGCCGAATTAATGTGAAATGGAATTGGCCATTAATGTTTCGGGGGTGCAAGAGCGGGCAACGAATTGGCATCGGAAATTTCACCCTATCCTAACTCATATTGGTTTAGGGCAGCTTACATTTAGATTAATGAAATGCAAATATATTTCTAGCAATATTTGGTCCGCAGCTTTTGGCCTCCCATTACCCAATAAATCCGTTTTATCAAATTTGATGTGGTTGTTAGTAATGCAACATTTTCGGAATTTTAACTGATATTAGTTTTCCCCCGCCCCGCTGTTCCGGTAATGTCGGGTGTCCCTCAAATTATTATTAATTGAGTTCAATAAATAGTTGTCAAATTGCTTTGCTGTGTAAGTGTGTGAGTGATTGTTAATGTGTGGCTGTGTGCGTGTGATTTTGTCTCAGAGAGAGAGAGAGAGAAAGTCTAATTACCCATAATGCAGAAACACCACCTCTGTTGTTTGAGAGAGAGAGAGAGAGAGAGAGAGAGAGAGAGAGAGAGAGAGAGAGAGAGAGAGAGAGAGAGATAAATACCCATAATGCAGAAACACCACTTCTGTTGTTTGAATGAGAGAGAGAGAGGGAGAGAGAGAGAGAGAGAGAGAGGAACTAATGATGTGTGGAAAATAAACGGACACGTCAATGAACAAAACTTATATTAGAGAGAGAGAGAGAGAGAGAGAGAGAGAGAGAGAGAGAGAGAGAGAGAGAGTGGAACTAATTATGTGTGGAAAATCAACGCAAACGTCAATGAGCAAAACTTATATTAGAGAGAGAGAGAGGAACTAATTATGTGTGGAAAATAAACGCACACGTCAATGAACAAAACTTATATTAACCTTTCTGCCGATGCGATATGCAGCAAATTCGACGCGCGTAGAATTAATGATGCAGCACTCCGGCACCGCTGCTCGCTGCCATGCGAATTCAAGTGCTTCCAGAACAACAAAATTTATATAAAGCCCTGTAGCTAAGGTCCCCTTCATTGTATGCCTACGTGCAGTACATACATATATATAACCATGATATACTGTATATATATACAGTATATGTATGTATATACATGTATATATATGTGTGTGTGCATATATATATATATATATATATATATATATATATATATATATATATATATATATATATATGTCCTCTATTCCTGACACCGTTAGGCTTTGGAAAAATCTCCCTGAGGACGTCGTGAAATTGGAACTTCATAAGCTAAGATGCAATGATGCATTGCTACCCTAATACTGTTCTACTTGCATTTTAATACATTTTTATCTACTTGTTAATTTATTAATTTATTTTTTTCTTGTTAATAGGTGAGATCTCTTCTTTCTGTATTTCTCTTACCTTCTCTAACTCCCTAATGAGCACCTTATTCTTTGGAAGCTTGAATTTCAAGTCATTGGCCCCTGTCGGCTTGTCCATATGGACGAGGTTCATCTTCTGAATAATAATAATAATAATAATAATAATAATAATAATAATAATAATAATAATAATAATAATAATAATAATAATAATATATATATATATATAAAATGTGTGTGTGTTTGTGCGATATCTGGTTTCTTACAGCATATATATAGAAATATATATATACATATATATATATATATATATATATATATATATATATATATATATCTTTTCATTTACATATATATTAAGACATATATGTATGTATATATATAATATATGTGTATATATATGTATATAATATATATATATATATATATCAATATATATGTAAATGAAAAGATAAGAGCCTTCTTGAGCTTTCCTTTTGAAGGCAGTTGACAGCATTTTTATCTTGAACTTAAAGTAATTCCGTTTCCTGTTGGTGATGTCCTGATTTACATTTCAATGTTGTCATTGTAGTGTTGTTGATGACCTCTGGATAACGAGATAGTACGTGCGTTATTCTGTCCTTTGATAAATTCTTGTTAGTAACATAATGTGTCCAGTGTTATTCATATCCATTTTTATAGATGATCTTAATAACTTTATATTATGATGGTATAAAAGTAGCCTAAATATCGTCCATTCTGTCTTGACGGCAAAATCGCGTTTAGTATTCTAATCAAGAGGAACCAAAATGTTAATAACATCCTGTGAGTCGGGTGGTATGTTGTATTTTAATACTCATTAGTATCTCTTGATAGTTTTTGATATTTTGCTGTATTCTAATATCCACTGATACCATTCATTTTCACATCGTCGCGGCAGAAGGATAATTTACGACATTCGAAAATCCGTTAACATCAGAATTTTTGTGTATATTTGGTGGCTGAATGGTGTGTGTAGTATTTTGAGTTTGATGTTTCTTACATTCTTGCTAAAAAGGATTTTTATTTTGATATCATTAAACGAGAAAAGCATATTAAATATTCACCAGTGACTGACAGAATCTTTTGTGCTCAAACCCACGATTGAAACTTCTCTCTCTGTCCAATTTCAGTGAACGAAAACCTTTGTGTGTGTGTGTGTGTGTGTGTGTGTGTGTGTGTGTGTGTGTGTGTGTGTGTGGTGTATGTGCTTCTTTTTTCATTTATTTATTTTCCCCCCTTTCTTGCTGCTCTCAAGTGATATAGTGGCAACCGTGTAACCGTTAGATGCGAATTGGATAGTCCGAGCAAGCTTATGCCGCGCTGTCAATCATGAAATAAACATTAGGCTTTATCAATAATGACATCTCTTATATAATTTATGCACGACATCCTTCAGACCGGGGTCGGTATATATACAGCTCACGATTCTAACATACACCTCGTAAAGTACAAAGGGAACAAACTGCCTTTCGGGATGGGGAGAGGGAAGGAAAAGAGAAAGTGTGTTTGTGAGCGTTTGTGTGTGAGGGTGGGGCCACGTTGGTGTCAGTCAGTGAGGAAAAGCACAATAAATTTACATTTCTTAATGAGTAATAGATAGCACATTTCTCAGTTATTGCTTGAAATTATCGGTGCGAATTTCCGTAAAGTTGTTTCACACTTGGTTTCACAAAATGAAAATATAAATTCTAATTAATGTGATTTTTAGATAGTAAGAGGTCAAGTCACAAAAATTAGGACTGACCTTTAACACTTTTCAATGAGTTGTTATGAGCAGGGCGCCAAACCAGCAAGGATTCTTCCGTCTTGTTATTTTTTTGTAATATTGTTTATCTTCATTATGTTTCTGTAATAGGGCGACATACTCGGATCACCTTTAGGTAGGGCCATCTTGCCGCCATCTTAGATTTTATGTTGAAGGTTCAGATGACCGTCATTTTAAAGAGCGTCAACCAATGACTTCCACACTGTTCATGTAGATGCTTGAGGCCAATACTCTCGGTTTGTATATCACTGAAGTTTAATAGGTCACGTGACTCGGCAGCCATCTTGGCTAGTTTCTAAAACCTGTCAACAACTTTTGGAAACCTCTGGTCCCGCTCAACGGATGAGCTTGAAATTGTCCCACAAGTGTATTTGAAATTATTATTTTAAATTGATTGTAATTTCAGTTAGTATGCAAATTAGATTACAGCTAAATTTGGAGCATGCTAATGCTCTGAATTTAACACCGGAAACAGGTGCGCAGCACAGTTTTCGGTGATGCCGAATTCATGAACAACGCCTCTGTGTCGGTCATGTGACCCTTTGGCCTTCTTCCAGCACTGCTGGCCAAACTGAGACTGCAGATAGGTTTGGCGTTACAGTTCACAGACATTCAAGCGCTGAGACCCTAAATATTACGATGGTACGGAACTAGTAATCAGGAAGAGCTATACGCACAACTGCTTCCGCTGTTGTCCTGTTCTCAGTTGCCGTCGCGGATTTTTGTCCCAATTTTCAATGTCAACGAAAGGCATGTCGCATGTGCCCAGGTGTTATTATTATTTTTTCGCAAAAAGAAATAATTTCAGTTATAAAGCAGTAAAATAAACAAAGAAACTGGAGAATAAGTAAGTAAATCTACTTTATCAGGCCCTTTGGTCCTTCGGGCCAGCCCTAGGAGAGCTGTTAATCAGCTCAGTGGTCTGGTAAAACTAAGGTATACTTAGGGGGAAAAAAAAATTAAGTATACCTTAGTTTAACCAGACCACTGAGCTGATTAACAGCTCTCCTAGAGAGGGCTGGCCCGAAGGATTAGACTTATTTGACGTGGCTAAGAACCAATTGGTTACCTAGCAACGGGACCTACAACTTATTGTGGGATCCGAACCACATTATACTGAGAAATGAATTTCTATCACCAGAAATAAATTCCTCTAATTCTTCACTGGCCGGCCGGAGACTCGAACTCGAGCCTAGCAGAGTGCTAGCCGAGAACTCTACCGACTCGTCCAACGAGGAACTAGGGAACTCAAGCCCAAGGCTGTTCGGGGACTGTCACAGCCCAAGGATTATAATGATAACATAACAACAAAAAAGACGGTGGTAGTAATACTACTACATTCATAAATGTCTATCAAGTACGTTTAGCTTTCTTCGAAATTAATTTAAATGCTATTTATTCTTTTCAGTTCCATTAAACAAATCCAAGATACGCAAATAAAGATTATATAATCAAATAATCTGTACTCCTTTCTCCTCCACAGAACATTACTGTGATTAATAGAAGCGTGTAGCATTCTTCGTCAATATCACGCAAGATGAAACTAAGTCCATTTTCTTCCTTCCCTTCTGTTCTTTTAAACACAACTCCATATTACGTAAACATAAGTAATTTGATTATGTAAACTATATTCCTTTAATTTTCACTGAACATATTCTTTGAAAGAAAATACAAGTTGAAACTGGATCATTTTATCCATTAAATTTCTTTCAACACAACCTAAACTAAGTATAAATGTGTAAACTTTATTCCTTTTACTTCCACTAAACATATTCTCTGAATATTAAAAAAAAAAATATTTGAAATGAGATTATTATTTTTTGCCACCTTTAATTCCTTTCAGTGTAATTCAAACTGCACAATCATAAATAATATAATTATTTAAAAATTATTTCTTTTACTTTGGTTGAGCATGTTTTTTGGAAAATAAAATGCAGATTGAAATTAGGTAAGAAATTAAATCTGTGCATTTCAGTATTCGGACATCTCTTTATTTCTTATCCGATATCATGGCGAATCAATATTGGAAATCTCACATTTATTGAGTGATTTAAAATAAATAGCATCGTTAATAAAGATTCTTTCGAATCCTACGTTTAGAGTAACGCATGAAAAGGTATTTTTAAAGTGCATCCATATATATATATATATATATATATATATATATATATATATATATATATATATATATATATATATATATATATATATATATATATATATATATATATATCTTAATAACATAGGCCTATATATCTTTAAATGACAAGAGACTCTCGTTCCTAATTTAGCTTGTCAGTTTAGTGTACCTGTTTCCATCGGGGAGCATAAAGCGATTGATAGGTACCTTCCACCTGCCTTGATGTCTTAATTCAAAACTACCTTCTTGGGAAGAGCGAGTTTCTTCTCCTTTACCAGAAATCCTCCGTACATGCAGCATCAAAATGGAGTAGGCTGTTTATCCTACAATTCTTTTTAAATTTTCTTTTTTTTTTGTTTATCTGCCAGTCGGAAACAAACACGATTACGTTGAATTCACTTCATAAATCATTACGTCTCCATAGTTAATGCTCTCTCTCTCTCTCTCTCTCTCTCTCTCTCTCTCTCTCTCTCTCTCTCTCTCTCTCTCTCTCTCTCGCCTAAGATAACCTAGCTTAGGAATGTACAGGAAGCGAGTGCCTTTCGGTCACGTTACATTATTAAGATAAATATCTTTGATATATCACAGCACTAATGGATGTTTACACAAGCGCTCAGTCCACTTTCCGACGCGTCTGATTCGTGTTAAGTAATCATTACGTTAATGAGGATTTTTTTCTTTTCTCATGGAAATATAGAAAAATGCACTTCACTTAATGATGATTTTTTTTATAGGAATAAAGAAAAATTCACTTCACAGGTCTAAGAACGAATACTTGATTATTTTATGATGTGTGCTATCTGCGTAATGTGATGATGTTCCTTTTTTTGTGTGTGTGCGTGAGTGAGAGAGAGGAGATTAACAAACAACTAACTGTGTACCTTCTATAAATGTAAGTTGTTTATATATATATATATATATATATATATATATATATATATATATATATATATATATATATATTAATTTAAGCGGTATCCCTTACAGGCTGGCGGCTCCAGGTAAATAACACACTGGTTACTGCCACATTCATAATTTATACACACAAGAAAGAAAGATCACCGGTAGAACGTTGAACCCCCCAACAAACACTGTAGCATTCAACGCTTGCATGCACCTTCCGCTTCCTATATATTGAGGCCGTTCCTTTCCAGAACCTTTCTCGCCAACTATCCAACCCTTTCCATATCTTCCTCTATTCCACCTTCCTGACACCTCGGAATAGTACACTTTTCAAATATTATACACACATTGTGCACACACACACACACACACACACACACACACATATATATATATATATATATATATATATATATATATATATATATATATATATATATATATATATATATATATATACACTGTATATACATACATATATATATTGATAATTTTATCATTAATTTATGCGTGTCATTTTTATACTAACAAATATTAAGCCACAAATATCCCTTTATCTTGAATTCACCTTGCCTTTGGAACAGCTTTCACCTAAAGAAAATTGTATATGATAAGTGAATCCAACTCCGCCAGGATTTGAATCTATGGCTTATGAGTTTTACACGAAAATGATAGTGACTTATCCATTCGACTATCGACGGCCAATCACGTGCGTCGAACTTACCTACCAGCTGTCAAGGTAGAGATGGATTGATTCTGAGTACCAAGTACAAAACGTGAAATCAACAGGATTATGCACAGTAGTCAGAGTGAATTATTATATCTCCCATAACAGCCGAATGAATGTCTCTCTTTTCTCTAGTCATATCATATGAGTTTGAATGCTGACCAAGGCCGATCCGCTTGTCTTAAGTAATTTCCTTTAGGTGTGAGTAATTTGCAAGGTAAACTGAACTCAATAATGAAGGGGTATTTGTGTCAGCAATATATATATTATATATATATATATATATATATATATATATATATATATATATATATATATATATATATATATATATATATATATACATAATATATATATATAATCATGAAGCTACAGATGTCATTTAATATCCAATTCATGCTACTTCAGAATATCCTCGATGGGGAATTATCACCGAGGGGAATTTTTAAGTGAAAAATGGATCCGTACCGCCGGGTCTCGATCCTCGACACAGTACCATCCAACGACTCAGTCGACGGTCAAACCACTGTGTGTGTTTGTGTGTGTGTCTAAACTATATATATATATATATATATATATATATATATATATATATATATATATATATATATATATATATATATATATATATATAGTTGTATGCATATCATGTATTACTGAGAATCTATGTAGTTTTTCAGCTGACAGCACGTCCTCCCAGCTAGACGTCACGGCTTTTAATACAGAATGCAAATTTCCTTTACCACAAATGTCTCTCCAGAGCGGGGACCTTTGCCCAACCTCCATCTCATATTCTATTTTGATATTTATATATGTCATTAACAAAGTTTAGATGTTTCTTAAGCAATGCCAACATCTGCACATCCTCTGTTCTTTTCAGCAATGTGACTTTGTCTCTTTCATGTCTTGAAGTCCTTATGTCCTGAGCCAACGATCAGCTGGACAGTTCTCCAGATGTCACACCTGTTTGCCCGCTGTTCAGGTTCCCGCCGTCACTAATACACTGTTCATAATCATACATATGTATCACATCCTCGAGGTTTTCCTCTCCATGTGCTGAAATCTGATCCATGTTACGTCCAGATTGCACCGGATTCACGTTTATGAAGATACATTGTTTTCCTTGTATCCTCTTTTCTTAGCTGCCTTTTTTGAAGGATTTAAACTATCATGATAATTTTTACCAGAAGGATTTCATTGGAACATCTTCTCACCACTTGTATTTTGAATTGGTAATCATTTTTCTCGTTCAATTTTTTTTCTGTTCTGTTCATCCAAAGTTCTTGCTTTCGCGATGGTTTCGTTATCTTACGCCACTATTTAATATTCTGTTTTATCGCGTTCGTTTTTCATTTGCATCAGTGTTTCCTGTACTTCTCTTTACTTTGCTCTTAGTTTTAATTAATTTTTTTTTTACACGTGGACCCTCTGTTCTGTGGAAGGTGTGCTGGTTATTGGCAATGTGTATTTACCACATGGATTTTGCAATTAATGAAATTGCTGTTGGGTTACTGAGATTTTTATTTTTCATGTTGCATATTGATTTGTTGAATGATTGCTGGATCTCTCTCTCTCTCTCTCTCTCTCTCTCTCTCTCTCTCTCTCTCTCTCTCTCTCTCTCTCTAACCAGCTTTGGATCCATGAACTAGACGAAGAGAAAACGACATGAGCAAATTAGATAAAAATCTAAATAGTCTCTGTTGACGTAAGCGGTAAATAAAGTACCTGATTATTAGAAGACTGTTCAGCGTCGCAGCTGAGGTGGAAAAAGGAGAGAGAGAGAGAGAGAGAGAGAGAGAGAGAGAGAGAGAGAGAGAGAGAGAGAGAGAGAGATGATAATTCATTCAAAGTGAATAGTCATGAAAAATTGACAGACGTTAATGCTTCCTAGCAAGTCATACTTGAGAGCTGAAACTATTGATGAGATATTTGCTCATAAAATATATTCTCTACATGCTAATATTAAGATAATTATTCATAAAATATATTCTCCTCATGGTTAGTATATCAGACACAAACCTTTACTGAAGAATTCATTGTAGTTAAATGGTGCTCACTAGACTTCCCTATCATTGGTCGTTTTGAATAAATAGAAGGAAGTCGTTAATAAAAGAACTAGTCACATAAAAAAAAAATCAATGTAAATTTGGTCTCAAGAAACCGCAAGTCATTCAGAAGATAAAAGAAAAAATTATAAAAAATCAATGGAAGTTTAGCCGTCGAGAAACCGCTAGTCGTTTGAAAGAAATAACAAAAATCTGTTTTTTTTTTTTTTTCCGCCTAAATCAGTGAAAGTGTAGGCAGCGATAAGCGACTAATCACTTGGCGTCCAGGAAACCTGAACCGGCAGCTCATAAAATATATATAAACACTATAAATCACGACGCGTAGTCTCTCTCTTTACGCGACAATTCTTCAGCGCATAAATTACTTTAATCGCTCTCCACTGGATGGCCCTTCGCGTTACTTTGTTCTTAAGTGCTAACTGGTACGGCCGTTGGGGCGTTGGCCCCCCCCAGCTCCCACTCACCCGCGGAGTTAATGCGAACGTTCATTTTATTGACATTTATTGCAAAACTTGATAAAGTAAAACCTCTTTGACGGCCATTTGCTTGTGGTGGTGGTGGTGGTGTGATGCCTCGGTCTTGCCATGCCTTTGCCTCGCTCTGCTGTTCCTTGGATGATTTATCGGCTGAATAATTATTTGTTTATTTTATGATTTTCCTTCTTATTTACAATGGGGAAAAAAAGGTAACTGCGTTCGGAGACACACTACTTATCTCGCTTACCTAACGTAAACCTCTCCTAGACTTGCCTTTGCTATCTGCCACGACGTTTCATCTGTGAGTTCTTGTTTTCGATGTATGGTTGCTGACTGATGATGTTATGTGTGTCACTTCAGTACTTAATTTGATACACATTTTTAAGCCAAGTACGAAAATATACCATGAAATTATCCTATTATCAGGGTCCTTACCTTTTAGTTATTATGGAATGATGTTAAAGAAGTAATAATAATAATACTAATAATAATAATAATAATAATAATAATAATAATAATAATAGTAATAATAATCAGTTCCAAAATTAGAAACATGGTTATATTAGTGTTTTTCAGAAATACTTATGTTTCTCAACTTTCCACATGCATCTGCCAGGATAGGTTTGCCATTACTTTGTCATTTTTGTCCTCGTCCGTAAAGGAAAGTCCATTATCCTTAATCTCTCTCTCTCTCTCTCTCTCTCTCTCTCTCTCTCTCTCTCTCTCTCTCTCTCTCTCTCTCTCTCTCTCTCAGCAAGTGAGTTTCATTTACGTTACGTTGCCTGTCTCAGCTACGTAAAAACAGATGGGGGAAGAATCGTAAGCCCAGCAAGAACGAGCCAGGCAGACTGGAAAAATATCCGAGTCGCATTCGACAGCCGTAGAAAGATCCGAACGCGGAGGTAGTTTTATCACTCCACTGCGACAGAATTCTTTGAAGGAGATATTTCTTGTCGTAACGTTTAATAGCCTATAAGATGTAGCGATTAATAGTTCCATTAGAATTTTAACAATATTCGAATTCTTTCTTAAAATTATTGTCTGTGATGATCGAACGAAGATGTTGAACATGCCATTAGTGGCGGTTATGTCAGTCCTATTTCATTGTTGTTAAAGAGGACAGATTGATGTTTTGGTTTTCGTATATTTTCTCATTTTTTGAGGCTTTCATTTTTGGAGGCTTTTCAGTCGACTCTTTTCTCTCTGTTTCAGAAACCCTGTCAGACAGAATGGTATGTAAATACTTAGACTTGCAGGTATTTTTTTATTACGTGTGAGCCTACTTTTGTTGTCATGTATGTAATCACGCTTTTTATTGAAACAGGTGGTCTTTAAAAAACCGTATTGATTTGGTAATTGGATGAAAGAGTAATGGCTAAATGTACTTGAAGCTAATAGATCTGATTATTACCAAAGTTTTTATTTTATATATAACGTTTACTGGAGATTGCAGTTGACAAAAGCGAAACCGTTAAAAATTAAGTTACATCTTTACTGGGTAAGATTTCAAACACTTATTGAGCAAAGACTTTCAGTAGAAACACGTCTTGCAAACCCATTTTCCCAAAAGATGGCGAGATTTTTTACCTGAAAGATTCCAGACAACCTACAAGATGAAAGGAAAGATGTTTCCCTTTAAATACGTTATCCAGCAACAAATTAAAAGAAATACTTCTTAAAAACATTCGAGTCAAAGTAAAAATTTTTTAAAAAGAAAATGTTTTTACAGCAGGTGTGAAGAACGTCCAAATCGAAAAGAAGAAATAATATCGATGAAAATTATGCGCTTCCGAGCAGTTGATAAAAGATAAAGGAGTTCTCAATAACATCTGCGTCAAATGGAAACATTTTCCATTATAGTGATGCATTTTACAGCAACTGTGAGAAAGAAATTTTTTCTTGTTAACATGAAAGCTAGAGGGGAAACAATAGGTGTTGTACACCTATTGCGAAACGGAGAAACATTTTTCAAGAATATTCAAGTCGGAAAGAATTATGAGAATATTTCCCGGCAATTAAAAGACAGAAAGAGAGAAAAGTTTCTCATGGGCATTCGAGTCGAAAGGAAACATTATCGATATAGATGATGGGTTTTACATCAACAGTGAAAAAGAAAACATTTTGCAATGGGCTCCAGTTCGAAAAGGAACATTTCCGGTGAAAATCGGGCGTTTCCCAGCAATGAAGAGAGACGCATTGTCTCAAAAAGACGCTAATCTACGGGAAGCGCTTGCATCCTGCAGCCAGCCACCTCCCCGTCCCCTTTGCATCTCGACCGCGGCAGATTCCCACAGCATCACAAGCGGCGGAGGCGAAGGAGGAGGTCCCTTTGAGCTGACGGCGTCGTCTCCCGAATGCCCTGGCAGTTGCGCATGGAATAAAGATCAGCTCATCTATTATTCCAATCAATTTATAACCCAATTTTGTGACTGTGTGGATTGTTTCTGCATCACAGGACGCCCATAAAAGATTTTGGAGACACGGGCGGCCAAGGGCGCCCCACTGAGACCTGGTCTCCGATGTCCATTTTATTGTGGCGGACGGTCACGAGAACCGCCTCCGGCCCTTTGACTGGATCGAAGCCATAAGGGCAACGGGGGTGGATAAGGTAGCGTCGGCCGGTAGGGCGACATTAAGGCACACGGGATGCAGGCGAGGATAAGAAACCTCCTGTTTAACCTCCATTAAAAAAAAAAGAAGAAGAAAAAGAAAGAAGGAAAAAGGTGAGAACAAAGGGTGCCTAGAATAATGCTGTTTTCAGAGATTTATACTTACAAAGAATTACTTCAATTATAGTGTTATAACTTTCATTGAATTTTATTGGTTCTTAAGCTAAAAGCAAAATGAGATGACTAAAGGTGGCCAGATTAATTCTGTAGTTTTGAGCATATCATAAACTGCTTAGAGCCGCAAATCCGAGAGGGTCAGAATGAATGTTAGCTTTGACCTCGGATGACCTTTCGACGAGGGAGAGAGTTGAGGATTATATATATATATATATATATATATATATATATATATATATATATATATATATATATATATATATATATATATATATATATATATATATATATATATATATACATACACACACAGTGTATATGCACATGAAACCACACATATCATTTAATATCTAATTCATCATACCTTGGTAATAGCTTATACCCAAGGGTAATTATAAATGGTAAGTGCTTCTGCACCGGCCAGGATTCGAACCACAGTCTGGTTTAGACAGACAGACAGACAGTGACTTGGACCACCCATCCTATAAAGACTTGTAGTACGATTTAGTACATTTAAGGAAAGAACCAATTAAGTGGAACTGGGCAAACTAACAAAAGCAGGCCACAATACAAATAAATGGAAAAGGAAATTTCACCGAAGATGTATTTTACAGGTGATTCATGATACACAAGTCTAGTTTAAGGTGTCTACCTGTTACAGTAAGCACAATAGATATTAATGTAAGTGTTTAATGTTCATGTTTTGTCAATATGGCAGTTATCAGAGGGTCAAAATAATCATTAGTTACTGATTAAACACCTACTGTTCTTATCGTTTACAATGAGAACTCTTCCTCAAGTGTCAAAGAACACGAGAAAAAAAAATTGATAATGAAAATAATATAGAATTTTTTTTGTCTTACCTTTCATATTCAGTCGGGCTCCTGGTAATTGAAATGGGGATCAGAGTCGACCGAATCTGCGTCGAAATCATTAAGAAAAAGAAGGTTGGTTCAGGGAACGAAACATCATTTTATCAAGTTCACGATAACCTTTAATTTTCATCACGCTCTTCTTTAATCACTGAAAGTAATAACTTGGAATACTCTCATGAAGATGTTTTTAATTTTTTTGTGAAGTATTTAAAAACGTGGTATCATACTGTCTCAGATATTTTTTAGGAGGTTTTTAGAATAATGAGAAGGACAATATTTCAACCTTGCTTACTTAATAATATTTCAGATTAGGAGTTGCAGAGCAGTTTTCGTTATAATTAGTTATCTTGTAAACATTAAACCAAGAAAATTAAATGGTTAAGTCCTCAGCTTGTTACTGAAGTAATTCACGTCTTTCATTTTTGTATAAGAGGAGCTCCTTTGAATTATAAAGTTTCTGCCAATTATTTCATTATAGAATCGATCTTATATTTTGTTAAATAATTATTTTGAGCTTAAAAAATATAATTGTAATTTCTGTTTTTGAATTTCGTATACTCTAAATTTAGAGATTAATGTGCCCAATATTCAAAAGTTATTGTAGATAGAATGTTAAAAAACAAATAGTAATAAGGCTAATTTTATTCGTATCTCCAGCACTTACATCTCTATTGTTGAAGTGGAAGTACTCAATATGTGTTAAATTTGCAAGCTGATGTCATCTATTGGACATTGAGAGACATATATCTTACCGGCTTCATAGGTATTGTTTCTTTTCTTGGCTCTAACTTTGCTTCCTTTTGCAGAGTCTGTAGAATCGGCAGTAGCTTGGGAGGTTCTAGAAGTTCCATTCCTTGTGTAAAAGCTGGGGATTGGACAGCAGTTGGGAGCTGCTAGAAGTTCCATTCTTCCTTTCCTTGTGCAGCTGCAGGAGATTCGACAGCAGTTGGGGGCTGCTAGAAATTCCATTCTTCCATTCCTTGTGCAGAGGTAGGAGATTGGACAGCATTTGGGGACTGCTAGAACTTCCATTCATTCCTTCCTTGTGCAGAGGCTGGAGACTGAACAGCAGCTGGGTGCTGCTAGAGTTCCATTCGCCCCTTCCTTTTGCAGAGACTGGAGACTGGACAGCAGTTGTGGGCTGCTGGAAGTTCCATTCTTTCATTCCTTGTGCAGAGACTGGAGATTGGACAGCAGGTGGGGGCTACTTGAAGTTCCATTCTTCCCCGTCCTTGTGCAGAGGATGGAGATTAGACAGCAGTTGGGGGCTGCTAGAAGTTCCATTTTTCCCTTCCTTGTGCAGAGGCTGGATTTTGGACAGCAGTTGGGGATTGCTAGAAATTGCATTTTCCCCTTCCTTTTGCAGAGGCAGGAAATTGGACAGCAGTTGGGGGGTTGCTAGAAGTTCCACTTTTCCTTTCCTTGTGCAGATGCAGGAGACAGGACAGCATTTGGGGGCTGCTAGAAGTTCCATTCTCCCTTCCTTGTGCATTGGCAGATACTTGGACAGCAGTAAGGGGCTGCTAGAAGTTTCATTCTTCCCTTCCTTTTGCAGAGGCTGGAGATTGGACAGCAGCTAAGGGACTGCTAGAAGTTCCATTCTGCCTTTCCTTGTGCAGATGCAGGAGATTGGACAGCATTTGTGGGCTGCTAGAAGTTCCGTTCTTCCTTTACATTCTTCCCTGCTTGTGAAGCTGCAGTAGACAGGACAGCATTTGGGGGCTGCTAGAAGTTCCATTCTCCCTTCCTTGTGCAGAAGCAGATACTTGGACAGCAGATAGGGGCTGCTAGAAGTTCCATTCTCCCCTTCCTTTAGCAGAGGCTGGAGATTGGACAGCAGTTGGGGACTTCTAGAATTTCCATTCTTCCTTTCCTTTTGCAGGTCCAGGAGATTGGACAGCAGTTTGCGGCTGTTAGAAGTTCCATTCTTCCTTTCCTTGTGCAGATGCAGGAGGCTGGACAGCAGTTGGGGGCTGTTAGAAGTTCCATTCTTGCCTTCCTTATGCAGGTGCAGAAGATTGTACAGCAGTTGGGGGCTGCTAGAATTTCCATTCTTTCTTTCCTTGTGTAGAGGCAGGAGGCTGGACAGCAGTTGGGGGCTGCTAGAAGTTCCATTCTTTCTTTCCTTGTACAGAGGCTGGCGATTGGACAGCAGCTGGGGCTGCTAGAGGTTCCTTTCTTTCTTTCCTTGTGCAGAGGTAGGAGATTGGACTGCAGCTGGGGGCTGTTAGAGTTTCCATTCTTCCTTTCCTTCTGCAGAGGCTGGAGATTGGAGAGCAGCTGGGGGTTGCTAGAGGTTCTATGCTTCCCTTCCTTGTGCAGAGGCATGATATTGGAGAGCAGCTGGGGGTTGCTAGAGGTTCCTTTCTTTCTTTCCTTGTGCAGAGGCTGGAGATTGCAGAGCAGCTGGGGGTTGCTAGAGGTTCCATGCTTCCCATCCTTGTGCAGAGGCATGATATTGGACAGCAGCTGGGAGTTGCTAGAGGTTCCTTTCTTCCTTTCCTTGTGCAGAGGCTGGAGATTGGAGAGCAGCTGGGGATTGCTAGAGGTTCCATTCATCCCTTCTTTGTGCAGAGGCAGGAGATTGGACAGCTGGTTGGGGATCTGCTAAACGGTCCCTTCCTTGTTCAGATGCTGGATAATAAATTGAGCTAGAGGTTTCTTTTCTTCTGTACAGGCTAGAGAATGTTAATGTACTTTTGCAAAGAAAATTCAAAAACTAACCTCTGGATTTGTGTATAAACCTGAAGTTAAATTTTATTTGAAATCAATAATAAAATGCAGATATAACCTCCTTTTGCAATGTAGAATTAAGAGCTCAACAGTTTCTCGTTAAAGGAGAGATGATAAAGATAGCGTGAAGGATACAAGAAAACGCGAAATATAATAAAGAAAGAATTATTCACCCGCAAGAATTTATTAAAATAATATTTCAAAATAAATAAAAATCTGTCAGTAACCAGAGACGAAACATTACTTGAGCCATCCTTCTTATTCACGTGAATGACAGGTTTCGTCTGGAAGTGAATAACCTAAGGAAAGATAAGGACAGGTGTTTTACCATCCTTGAAAAACATATTTATTTATATACGCAGTTTCATTGGAGAGAGAGAGAGAGAGAGAGAGAGAGAGAGAGAGAGAGAGAGAGAGAGAGAGAGAGAGAGTGTAAATAACATTTCCGAATGTGAAAAGCTGCTTCAAAAATGTAGTTCATCTCACGTTCATAGACGTATTCTGTTACTGGAATTTGGTTGACTGTCAGTGGAGAGAGAGAGAGAGAGAGAGAGAGAGAGAGAGAGAGAGAGAGAGAGAGAGAGAGAGAGAGAGAGTTCTCTAAAAATGTTTACTTGCTGTGTACGGCAAGGTTACAGTTTTATTAGAGTAAGAGCCCTATTCATTATGGAAGCATAATATACAGTACTCTCTTTTGCGTGCGATCACTTCAGATTTCTAAAATAAATTATCTCGTGAGAAGACCAAGTGGGGTTTTTGAAATACAGTTCAACTCCCGCCGCCCCCCGCCTAAACCCCCCACATATAAACTAAATGGTATCTGAAGGACTGTTTATCACTAATATGGCAAATATGTGTAAACCCCTTGTTCATAAATATAATAATCATATGTACAGAGTTAGACTTTTAACTGTTCGGCATCTGACAGTTGGGTGGTTGTTCTTTAAGACTGACAATAAATCATTGTTTAACAAGTAAATGTAACTGTTTAAAATAATGTTTTGTCATGATGCAATTTACAATGAATTCAAAGAAATTGTAGCTGTAAGGTTAGATGTTATCACGTAGTCAACTAGGCATTTGTAAGAGTAAATCAACGCTGATTTAAGAGACGAGAAGTATTGAAATTTGTCAAATAACATATCTTGGAAAAGTAATTTGCCTGCCAGATTTACGACGTTAGAGTTGATTTTCAAGTTTGGCAACCGATTTTCTGAGACGCTTAACTATCTCGATTCTTTAAGCTAAATCACGCACAAACACACACACACACACACACACACACACACACACACACACATATATATATATATATATATATATATATATATATATATATATATATATATATATATATATATATATATATATATATATGCATACTTTGAGCATTATGACAGTTTGTCTGGAAGAAAAGGGCAAAACTTTATGTATCTGTGACAATAATTCTCCTACGTTATTCTTATGTGAATTACCCTAGAAAGCGCTATGCTCAACATCGGTTTTCTGCTCGAGTGTGCACTGCAGTTGAACGAAACTGCAATTTAATTGAAGATCAAGTTTATTTATGATGACGTTAATGGGTTCCCTCGCTTTGATCATATATATATCTATTGACACAATTTTTAAAGCTATATAACATTTTAAAGACATTTTTGACCTTTCGAGCTTCGGGGTCGTCCTTTTCGCTCTACCTTGATTAAGTGGGTTGGTAAAGGTCTGTCTGTCAGTAGTTCAACTTCACAGATCTCTCTCTCTCTCTCTCTCTCTCTCTCTCTTGATTTTGTCTTGGTTTCCTCAGAGACCCTGAGTTGCCCGTCACAGTGACCTCACACTTGGTAAAGATGGCTCTGAAATCGCCATTGGTGGAAGCCTCTGTGTGTTTATCAGCATTTATTTTTATTTTCTTTATCAGTATTTATTTTTATTTACTTAAGTATTTTATGATAGGCGTCTTCTCTTTACCCTGAATTCATTTGACATATGTTTTATATGTATTTATTTTTATTTTCATAATTTTTTTATGACGAGTCTTATCTTTTTTCTGGTATTCACTTTTCACATGTAGACGACATTCTGTTCAGTGCATTCCGATACATGTATTCCAATTTTATTTTATATTTTTTTCTAAGAGGAAGAAAAAAGGGCTGTTCTCAACCACGAACGAAGAGCGAGAACCTCAGTTCAGAGTCGGCCCAAATCACGCGAAACAGATGAAGGACGGATGGATGCGGGGCATCAGCCATCTTAATTTCAGGCTAATCGCGGCGAATTTTGGCCGAAATTACGAGTGTTCATAAAGCTTCGCCAAATCCTTAATTAGGTGAGGCTTGCAATAACTCCGGCCTACCGCAAATCTCTCTTCCTGATTGGCTGTCAGGGAGGGCAGCCTGAGAGGCCACTACCCAATTACAGCCCTTGATGTAGTGTGCTAGGATGTAAAAAAAAAAAAAAAAAAAAATTATTAAAAAAAATTTTAAAAACCTTCCGATTGGTTGGAGAGGGCGAGGGAGGTTGTGAAACTTGCTTGATTGATACTTGATTGGTTTCGCATCACAAATTAGCGTGGCAACATTGTGGCCAGTTTCTGTTAAAATAACGAATTTGCACTGAGAATCATGTGTAGAATCGTATATTCTATGAGGACATAACAAGTATGATTACCTTATTTGAGTTATTATTTTTTAAAACAGGAAAGGTTTACCTTTTTTAAAATGTTCTTACCCCCAGTAACATATTAAGCGATAAGTCGATCACTGAGCCACCGCCTTCCTTCGAGAATCATCATCTAAATCTTTCGGAACAATCATATTGAATTGATAGTGTTCACCCTCTAGTTATAAGCATCCTCTTGCCGGAAGATTTGTTTAATGCTAAGTCTGTTTTTATCACATTCTATCAGTAACATATATATATATATATATGTGTGTGTATATGTATATATATATATATATATATATATATATATATATATATATATATATATATATATATATATATATATATATATATATATATATATATATATAGTATATGACAAATTTGTGGCCCGATGACGTTAAATGCTCTGACTGCATTTCATTCTCACTGAAATTTAGCCCTTACTTTAAATTTCAATCATTCTGTTTTATTGCATCTCTAATAATGTCTAGTCTTGCTCTCTTTAAACGTGTGTGAGCCAGTGAACGTTCATAGCTTTAGCATACTCGTGGAAATTATAAATACTGTATTTATGTATTTCCAGGTATGTTGTGGTTATTGTGTATCAAGTATCCAATGTTGTTTTTCCTAGTTAATAAGAGTGTCGCGCCACTGTCTGTTGTTTCTCTGGCATCTCAGGGGCCTTTTCCTTTCGCCAGCTGGTGGCTTTATAGCTATTATTTTCAAAGCTTGGGTTGGGACATAACCTCTGAACCCGAGTCTTCCCACAAAGTTGAGTTAGATTTCTCTTACTTTGTGGTGCACTTAAATGCTTTCTTATATATATATTTTTATAAATATTACTGCTGTTCGCCCTCGATGTATTTAGGTGTAGGAATATTAGTCAGATTGACCTCGACAGAGAACATCTCTGCCCCGCCTGTAGGCTAGACAATTCAAAATAACGATCACAGCAGTAGACAGATGGCGCCGCGCATAGGCTGGGCAGTTTTAAAACAAAATATGCTAGGGCATTAGGGACCTAAGCCTCAGAGAGGGTTTACACTCAATGACCCCTAGTTATGGTGGCCTTAAGCTATTTATTCTATGCATTCGGCGATGCCTTTGTCAAGGTCGGATTGCCCGGGGCGGTATGTCAAGAGGCCACCTCATCTGGCGGGAACGAAGCGAGGTCAGTCAGAGAGAGTAAAGCGGTCACTGAACCAGGGTGCACGCGGAGAGCGTGCTGAACGCTATTCTTTGTTCTTTATTACTTTTACTCCTACGTCTATCTTAATTAGTGAATTGGGAAGACTGCCAGAATTCCGACTCCTGAGGTCCCTCGTTTGCGCAGCGACTCGACGTTCACGGTAAGTCCGATTCTTGTTGAAGCTTCGTCGATTGACTAGTAACTTCGTCTGTATTTCAAATTTCTTTTGTTTTCTTCCTTCAGCCACCACTTAGGGTATATGTGTTTACGAAGTCTAGATTAAGCCAAATTATTATATTGTTAGCTTCAACCCCGTTATTCCAGTAAAATACCTAGGTTAGGGTAAGCAACACAGTTTTAAGTCTCGATGCTTTTGTATGCCTCGCGTTCGATGTTGGGAAGAACCGTTGCGTTTGAAATCTAAAATTCATCTCAAATATTCTTGTTAAGGTTAATTACCCTTAACTGGCGACCTTTGGCTAATTAACGACTGTCTTTGAGGTTAACTTTTGGCTTCAAGTGGCAGATTACGTGTATTCTTGGTCTGCAGGGCCGTAAAATTACGTAAATTGAATAATACATGATCAGCCAAGACCCACACATAACAATATATAATAATATATATATATATATATATATATATATATATATATATATATATATATATATATATATATACTGTATATATATATATATATATATATATAAATTATATATACAGTGTATAGATATTTATATATTCATATTTATATGTATATTATTTGAATGCTAATTTCTTTTCCTTTCTCCCTACTTGTTCCTTGGAACCTTGCATACAAATTCTTGGTTTTTTGTCTTGTCCCATAAAAAAGTGTCATTGATAATAATCGCCTTATCTTGCTTCATGTAGATGAAGATAGCTGTATTGTAAATAAATCTAAAATTATACTTGCTATGTTTAAGTTTTAACCAGATTTGCTATTAACATTTGTTCTTGACAAGTACATCAGATATTACCCTGATTCCTTCATTTCCCTTTTCAAATATCTTGCCGAATCGTAAATCGTAGGTGGCGACGTCTCCTGGAGTTTCATCAGGATGCGTGCCACGTCCCGTTCGAATAGCAATGCAAGTTAGAATAAGCTGTTAAGAAGAAAACTAGCTTATTAACATCCCTTCTCGTATGAGAAACGTAAATCAACTTGAGGGGAACGATCTGTGTGAAAATACCTGCCCATTTCGCCTTTAAAGAGTCTCTATCCTTCTTATTCTCCTGCAGTTTATACTCCAACACGAAGGCTTTAATGCCTTGATGTTTATTCACACATTCAAATTCCCACGGACTTGGAAGTGGCTCGTGAATGCATCGACAACACTTCGGACGTTTTAGTCCTCGTTCCAGACACGTTCGGGGTGTCGACCATGATAGATCCCTTTGTGAGAACACGTCCAGGGTCGTGTTAACTCACCCAATTACCTACATGAACATATTCAAATTAGGTAGTGACATGTAAACAAGGGTATTTTTGACAATCGGCGCTGTTTGATGGAGATGGATGCACTCTGAATGCTGCTCAATGCCCTTGTTCGGCACTCGATGCCCAATGTTCGTGCCCTGTTAGTGGTGGACCTTCTATGGGTGTGGGGTTGGGATTTTGGTGAGAAGGGGAGAAGGGGTTCTTTCTATACATTCCATTTTAGAATCAAGTTCAATTTTTAAGTTCCATGTCGACACGTAATGCCCTGAATATTAACATTATAAGATGATCAGGACCGCAGATTTAAGAAAAACTTAACAACAAAAAAATGGGAAAATTATTATAAAAGTCGTCTCAGAGTCTCAGAACACTGATATCATTAAAAACCCAGTATTAGGATTTAAATTCGCTATGAGCGGTTATAATGAAATGATTTGTAGTAAAGGAACAAGTGGTAAATAGAAAAAATTTTTCATGGGTAACCTTGTATGACTAATTTACCAGTAAGCGACGTAAAATTTAGCCAATTATTAAACAATACTTATAGTAACATGAGTCTTATAATGGAGAAACAAAGCTAGTTATGTATGTGTACATAACTGTGTACGTATTTTTAAGTTTATTTGTATACATACGTAACTGTAGATATGTTTCTCTACAGTAAACCAATTGGATTTCTGGCTAATTTTCAGTTGCCTCAACCTTCACTTGCAATACAACTAAATAATACGACTGGACCCTCCATGTTCAACTTACCAAACATTTGTACCAAACTGTATGTGTATGACGCTCCAATTACAACTGCTACTCGCTCCCCGACCGAAATCGCATCACCTCATTGCTGTAGGACACCAGGGAAAACTGTTGCATTATATTTTATACTTCATTTATTTATACAATTATTTAGAGATATGTACAGTTATTCATGACATTGCCTGTAATTTTGTTGAATTTCTGCTATTTAACAACGCGGTTATAATTCCATAGAACTGAAAATATTTTTCTTGCATCATATTGCAGACCCCTAGACTCCCTGTTGAAGACCCTCAGGGGGGCCGTGCATCCCCCTTTGGGAATCCCTGAGTTAAACATCCCTCAAAATGATATCGGAGGTTACGAGTTTGATAATACTAAGTATGATTTTAGAATGGATGAGATCCAAACGATTGCATGTGTACTCCCGTAGGGGGGCAGTGCCGTCAGTGCACCTCACGGGATGCACTGCAGGCATTACTAAAGGTTCTTGCAGCGTCCCTTCGGCCCGTAGCTGCAACCCATTTCATTTCTTATACTGTACCTCCACTCATATTATCTTCCTTCCATCTTGCTATCCACCCTCTCCTAACAATTATTTCTTAGCGCAACTGTGAGGTTTTCCTCCTGTCACACCTTTCAAACCTACCTACTCTCAATTTCATGTCCAGCGCTGAATGACCTCATGAGGTCCCAGTGCTTGGCCCTTGGCCTAAACTCTATATTCCATTCCGTTCCATTGCACGTGATACGGTATTGCGATTGCTATTTAATCTGTGCAACTGACAACGCACGAAAAGAACATAAATCAGGAGAAGCGGATCTTCCAATGCTGAGGCTCTTGGTATATTTTGGTTTTTAAGATAATCAGCGTAATTGAAGCTTTCATTTATATAGATGTAGCTGAATAGTAGATTGGAATTTACCCTTTAAATTATCATTTTCATCCAGATATATTCAAAACCAACTCAGACGGTTTTTCAACAGCCTTGCATGATCAGAATTGCATGTAAATGAAGAAAGGATAAAATAAACTGAAAATAAATAGTCAAGCTCCAACTTATTTATGCTATCACGCATGAATCTTTGCTTTCACGCATTATGATATTTCAGTGGTAATTTTTACCGCATGTAAATCTTCTCTCATTCATTTTGGAAAAAGTACATTCGCTCTTCTCTGAAATGCTGTCCACAGAAATTGTTATTTTCATGGTCACTGATGTTACGATCGCTCAGAGTTTCTTCTGCCCAAACAGTTACGCTGTGTGAGTAATGTCTTGTGCTCGCCACGTACTCCTTAATAATTAATTATGGGCCATAAAGTACATCTGATTTTTCCATATACGGGAAGCCACTGTAGGTAATCAATTAGCCTTTGTTCTGATCTCCGTGAGTAATTGTGGTACACTGGTATTTTTTTGCAACGAAGGCCGCTTTTAATTATGGCGCAGTAAGTTTGAATGCGACAATGGCTGATTTTGACTCTTGCTTTCAAGCCTCTGATTCATCTCCCGTCGTAAAATAGAAGGTTATGGAGTCTGAGTGAAGGGTTTAAAGTGCGGTCGTACTTCGTATGAGAACAGAGAATTTAGACCCTTCATGTGACATATTCGACGATGCGGGTTATGATAGTTGCATGAGGAACTTGGAAAAGGATTGCGGAGGTATTATTGACGAAGCGAGGAGGACAGCAAAGGGGCGATTTAAACTTTTTTTTTTTTTTTAGTATGATGAAATACAGTTGAATTTTGGGAAGGTCTGTTTTGCGCGATTGTACGACGCTAACATACACAAGTAAAAAAGGAACACATAAAAGCAACTCCTCCTATAAAACATAATCATTCTGAGCATTGTCCCGAAGCTTCATAAATAAACTCGTCAAGTAAAATGCTGATTTGCTTTGCTGCTATCCTATATTTGGTAAAACTTCATTTTGCTCTCCTTAACGATGTTTTCTCTCCTTTCTAACCTCGGGCGTTGGTTAGAGAAATTCACTCGAACAATCATTCACAAATAAGTCTAAATGGAAGCAACCAAAGTAGCACCAGACAAGGACCATAAATCCGGGCTCAACTTACCAGGTCGCCATCAAGAAACCAACAAGGACCACACGCGCGCCTCCTCAGGGCAGGATTACCAATCACTCAGTTGCTCTCCTTGCTGGAAACTGTGAAATTCTTTGCGCTGTATTTGCCGTTTGCTTGCGCGATGTCCAGAATTTCTTTTATTCCTTTATATGGTAAATAAGAAGAAGAGTAAAACTTACTATAATGAGAAGGTGCAGCTCGAATTTCTCGAACGTCTTCACGACGTGGGCCGCGGAAACGTTGGTAGCTCGTGTTGTAAGCTGACCTAACCTCCTTGGTGGCATATCCAGGGAGTGTCAAAGATCTTTCCAAAGGTAAGAAGGGGGTGGCTTTGGAACGGGGAACTGGGGGAAGGGGAGGGGCTGGTGGAAGGGGGTCGCCGGAATAAGAAAAGCCTCGAGATTCGACGCCGTGGGGGGTTCGACTTTCAGGGGGGTCTGTATCTCTTACAGGAATTTTTCAAGGTATTAGCAGATAAGATCGAGCCGGAATGGCTATGGGGTGTCAAAAGAACATTCATAACAGCTTGTTGGGCCTGACGCAGATAAGAACTCAATTACCGAATGGGAAAAGTCGCTCCTTACTCGAAAAGAGAATTCCTCGTTGGTGGGAAACCCGGTGCCGTGAGACAGTGAGAAAAAGAACACAAATTTTTCAATTTTGCAGAAAGTTGGAGGTGATGTTGTGAGAGCTCGGCGAACAAGTTTTTCCTTCTGTTTGCTTTAATCATTCACAGCCCATAATCATATTTTCTTTCTTCTGATGCGGGTGTCACGGTTTTATCTTGTTAGTTTATGAAACACTGCGTAGCATTTTCGATGCGCAGACTCGAGAGCGAAATAAACCCCCACAACTCAAGAATAGGATTAGGGAGTCAAATCCTCTTTCCTTCTTTTTTTTTCCTCTCTTATCTAATCCTGACAAATTGCACGGGAGTCCAACCCACCTTTTTTATTTCGTTCGTCTTAACAGGTGCCCGCACCAACTCTTGCGACCACAAATTACATTCCATGATAACTTTATCAACGATTTGCTTGTGCATAAATCCGACTAATCTAGCCAGATGCCACACAGATATCCGATGTTCATCTGTCCGAAGTCCTATGAAGGACGCAGATATTTCCGATTTTGTACGGTCGTAGGATTTGTGTTGCCGGAGCCTTAGTAAATGCTGAGGAAAATTTGATGTAGTCCTTTGCGTTTGTTAAATGGTTAAGCTCACTTCTGCTGCTTGCGTTGTTGAGCAGGTGTATCAGTCGCAGTCTAAAGCATACGACGGATTTCCAGGTAAAAATGTGAAGTGATGGTGTTGGTGGATAGGACAAGTTCGTATAATTTGACTGAATTTATTTTATACGGAAAAATAGTGGAAGCTTTCAAAATGTGTTTGCCTGCTTTTGTATATAGGAGAGAGAGAGAGAGAGAGAGAGAGAGAGAGAGAGAGAGAGAGAGAGAGAGAGAGAGAGAATATCATTACCAAGCTATAGTTCTGAGAATATTTATTTATTTATATATATATATATATATATATATATATATATATATATATATATATATATATATATATATATATATATATAATATATATATATATATATATATATATATATATATATATATATATATATATATATATATATATATATATATATCATATATGTATGTGTATGTAATGAACAACGCGATCATCACTATATCTTGTAAAATTAGCTGTTGATCGCCTGTAATAGAACTGTCTCTTTTATTTCCCATGTCATGCGACTGTGTTAACGTTTCATATTGTATATGTTTACGTACAATACACCTCTTACTCACTGTTGTGTGTGTATGTTTGTGTGTTCGATTCTAAGTACGAATAACTGCGTAAGATTTATCAAATCTCCTACGTACAAAGGTTTTAGGGATTGCGTAAAACTCTCTCTCTCTCTCTCTCTCTCTCTCTCTCTCTCTCTCTCTCTCTCTCTCTCTCTCTCTCTCTCTCATTCGCCTTCGCCTTCGTAACTCGCAATCTGCTAAGAAGAGTAACTTGTGGGTCCATGTAACGTTAGTTTGAAATAGGATTAGAGGACCCATGAAGGAGAAAATTAAGACGAACCTGAAGGGTAAAAGAGAGAGAGAGAGAGAGAGAGAGAGAGAGAGAGAGAGAGAGAGAGAGAGAGAGAGAGAGAGAGATTCCTTAGGGATTACGCCAGGGTGGGCGTTGATGTTTCCAGCCACGAGAGAAAGTGGAACCCAAGTACTGAAGGATTAAAACTTGAGTAGTAGAAGAGTCTGTCCGTCGGTATCAGAAAGTGAAAGAGTGAAGATGAACTTTTAAACAAATTTAATAATTCGAAGTAATAAGATGATGTAGATAGATATTATTATAAATTTTAATATTTTTGAATTATGGGATGATTGTAAATAAATGTAATATGAAGAACCTCGGGTTTGGATCATTAAAGAAACCATGTTGTCAGAAGTATTTTTGTGTTTGAAGTATACGATGATGTAGATAGATATTATTATATAAATTTTAATATTTTTGAATTGTGGGATGATTGTAAATAAATATAATATGAAGAACTTCGGGTTTGGAACAACCATGTTGTCACAAGTATTTTTGTGTTTGAAGGAAATTATAATCAAAACTTCAAATGACGAGCATCCAATTATAACTATAGACTTGAAATGAACAGGATAACGCAGTCATGTTTAAAATGACCAAGAAAAGCTGCCCTTGATTTTTACAGAATTGTTTCTTCGGGTTAATAAATTAGAAAGAAAATCATCGTAGCTAGATTTTGTAAGAATTGATGCTTGGTTTTATTTTCTATATACTTATTTTAATAGTAATTGATATTTTCTTCCCATGACAAACGAAGGGAAAACACGTTAACTGAAAATACCTTTTCGCTCGACCATGCCACACCTCCCCCCCCCACACAGAAGCATGCTGAGGCTTAGTCACTACAGAATACTGAAAATACCCACAACCTCTCTAAGCTAAAGTCTTAGAACCCTCCCCAGTCTCACTAAGGTCTTAGAACCTTCCCACAACCTTACTAAAGTCTTAGAACCCTCCCCAGTTTCACTAAGGTCTTAGAACCTTCCCACAACCCTACTAAAGTCTTAGAACCTTCCCCAGTCTCACTAAGGTCTTAGAACCTTCCCACAACCTTACTAAAGTCTTAGAACCCTCCCCAGTCTCACTAAGATCTTAGAACCTTCCCACAACCTTACTAAAGTCTTAGAACCCTCCCCAGTCTCACTAAGGTCTTAGAACCTTCCCACAACCTTACTAAAGTCTTAGAACCTTCCCCAGTCTCACTAATGTCTTAGAACCTTCCCACAACCTTACTAAAGTCTTAGAACCTTCCCCATTCTCACTAATGTCTTAGAACCTTCCCACAACCTTACTAACGTCTTAGAACTTCCCCATTCTCACTAAGGTCTTAGAACCTTCCCACAACCTTACTAAAGTCTTAGAACCCTCCCCAGTCTCACTAAGGTCTTAGAACCTTCCCACAACCTTACTAAAGTCTTGAAACCTTCCCCATTCTCACTAAAGTCTTAGAACCTTCCCACAACCTTACTAAAGTCTTAGAACCTTCCCCAGCCTCACTAAAGTCTTAGAACCTTCCCACAACCTTACTAAAGTCTTAGAACCTTCCCCAGTCTCACTAAAGTCTTAGAGCCTTCCCCAGTCTCACTAAAGTCTTAGAACCTTCCCACAAGCTTACTAAAGTCTTAGAACCTTCCCACAAGTCTACTAAAGTCTTAGAACCTTCCCCAGTCTCACTAAAGTCTTAGAGCCTTCCCCAGTCTCACTAAAGTCTTAGAACCTTCCCACAACCTTACTAAAGTCTTAGAACCTTCCCCAGTCTCACAAAGGTCTTAGAACCTTCCCACAACCTTGCTAAAGTCTTAGAACCTTCCCATAATATCTTAGAACAAACTGACAACCTCACAAATATCTTAGAACCTCCCCACAACGTTGCTAAGGTCGTCTTAGAACTGCCCACAACTTAACGAAGGTTTAAAACCTTATCACGAAGGTTTATTTGTAAAAGTTACGTCGCGGCGGCGTGCACAACTGGTATTTGTACACAAAAGAAACGCATGGTTCTTGATTATTCTGAAAAAATAAGTAAGTACAGGTTATTCTCCCGCAGATACCATTCTTTGTATGCCCCCTCTGTTTTTTACGCACTGGTGCCGCAAAGTCATGAACTAGTGCAGTTTATTTCTTCAGAAACGTTAACGCTGATGCATCCAAATCTTACATTCTTTTCCAAACAATCACCCTCCATCCTTTCCACGCGATAAGATCATTTCAAAAGACTCTGATCCATACATACATACATACATACATTCGTGTATATATGTGTGTGTGTGTCTGTTTCCTTGTGTCCGTGCATAAATATATATAATATTTATATATATATATATGTGTGTGTGTATATATATAATATTACCATGGGAGGAGTTCGACAATGCGATTTATCAAACCATGTAATGGGCATGATTATTTGAACTCCCAAAGAAGTGTTGATATTCTAGAAAAATTTAACTTGTCCTACCGCAAGAAAGAAATTTTCTCTGGCTGAATGCTTTTAACTTATTCTACCAAGATATAAGAGACATTGTGTTTTCTTGGGCGTTTGTAAAGCCAAAATAATACTCATCATCAAGGGAAACCTTAGCTAGTATTAGTCGACTGTGGAATCCAAAGGCAAGTTTTAGTGTTTAAACTTTCGTAGCCTCTCTTTTAGTTTGAATATTGGCAGTGAAGCTTCCCCCCTTAGGTATAATGCCTACAGTGTGCCTTGTGGAGCACGTTGTAGACGGTACTGAAGGTAGTTTTTGCTGTATACCTCTGCCCCATCCCCAACCCCCACCCCCACCCCCACCCCACTGTATTGCTTTATCCGTTTTACTTTCCACTTGTTCCCATTGTTAACCGACCTGTCAGGTGTCTTCTACTTTATCCTGCCCCAGTGTTCACCCCTTACTTAAAAAATAGTCTTTCTTGCGACTCTAGTACCTACCTAGAAATGCGAGTTTGTGATTTCTAACTACTTCTAATAATAAAACAAAACTTTTTTACAATTATGTACTTAAGATAATACGCCAGTTAAGTATTATCCTTCCTTTCGATCTTAATGTTCGTAAATTGTCAAACCTATCCCTCAGAAACTTCGACAGTTTATTTATCGAGTAAGTTACAATATTCTTCACACATCAAGAACATTTCTTTCAACATTTAACAACGTATTCTTGTAAATTTTCGAAAACAATAATTCTTTTTCAGTATGAAATTTTTCACGACAAACGTAGGCGCGCTTTCAGATGAAAATGCTTATCGGTGATGTAGTTATATATGGCTCAAAACTCGTCCCGACTCAAATTGCAGTCGAGAATCGGAGTCGCGCAACAAGGAGGCATTGCGACTTGGCGCATCACCTGTTGATACCTGATGCTTATCCGCTTTCGCTGTGCTACTCAGAAGCCTCATTGTTGTTGGAATTACTGCAAGTTGCTTCCTGCCCATACACACACACACACACACACACACACACACAAAGAAAGAGAATAGGAGGGGAAAAAGATACTTGCATACACGGTATAAAGCTTATAAGGACATACACGCACGCTCGCAGTGCCAGATGGAGAGATGGAGACAGAAATGTGTCTGTATGAAGAATAGCTCTTAAAGAATTTTATCCTTCATTAATTATGAGACATTAACGATGGTTCTGTATACGAATTGTCGAGTACTTATCGTCTCTCTTGCATCTTGGTCTCTATTTTGACTGTTCATATTTCCGATCGTGACTGTTCTGTCTTTTCCTGATTTTACATTGAACCTCGGTACCCAGATTGCATGAATTATTATTATTATTATTATTATTATTATTATTATTATTATTATTATTATTATTATTATTATTATTATTATTATTAATTGTCGTTTTCAACCATGCCTGCGCAAGTGTTATTATTATTATTATTATTATTATTATTATTATTATTATTATTATTAATATTATTATTATTATTATTATTATTAATTGTCGTTTTCAAGCATGCCTGCGCAAGTGTTTAGGCACAATGCCAGTTAAAGGTATATAGGTTTTCAAAATACCTGTAGACCTTGTAAGGATGTTTGGTTTTTCGTGGCTTTGGTTACCATACCGTCTGCGTACCTTAAAAATGAAAGATACTAACATTATTTAATTTTATCGGCGGGGAATATCATTAATTAATTTGTATTGTAAATGTAAGCATAAATTGTTTTGAGAACTGTCATTAATAACAAAAAGTACACTCTCTCTCTCTCTCTCTCTCTCTCTCTCTCTCTCTCTCTCTCTCTCTCTCTCTCTCTCTCTCTCTCTCTCTCCTTTACACAGTGTTATTGTTATTTTAGGAGAAAAGCCCATCCAGACTATAAGATCTCGTACAGATTATATACCTGTGTACTTATCTGACACATCTGACATGCCTTGGGTCATCCAGTTTTCACACAATTTTTCAGTTTATTTATGATTATGTATATCTTCCTTTTCCATAAGTTAATATTTAGATATAATTATGGTTAGATCTTCTTTGAATCATTTGTTTTGTTGAGGTAAAGGAGAAAATATATTATATATATATATATATATATATATATATATATATATATATATATATATATATATATATATATATATATATATATATATATATATATATATATATATATATATATATTTATATATATATATATATATATATATATATATTATATATATAATATATAATATGTATATATATACTATATATATGGGTATAGGTTGAAATGTAAACTTTCATATGCAAAATATTTTATGCGCCAGGTTATGAATTGGGTAAAAAAAGATAAGCCTTGTATTTATTATAATTCTCTTTCTTTTCTGACCGATTTCGTTGGTGCTGGGTAATAGTGAATTTGGAACAGAATAGGAATAGCCGCATGAATTCTCACATTCATCCTTAAAACGTTAAACAGTGCTATTTCATGACGTTGTGGTTACCTCGGGAATTGAGCGTCTTTCCCCCTAATTTAATATTTTTGCGATATAGTAGTACCTGATTTTGTTATGAAATGATATACCAATGCCATCAAAAGTGACGATAACATAAGAGAGGGTCGAGAGGGCAAGTCCCTACCCTAGGACGTTACGTACCGCCGGGAAGCTCGAACGGAAGTATATCATTTCTACATACTTGTATATGGATCCGTGGTGATACAGGCAGACCCAACTGCTGGACAGCGGAAAGTCCAAAAATGGAGGTCGTTATCCGTTACGCAGAAAATCTAAATGTGTGGATACGCATAGCGTTTCATTGCATAGAGATACTTCGGTTTGGTCGTAAATAGAATATTGCAGAAGTTGGCCGTAAGAAAAAGAATGGTTTGATAGCCTTGATGCCTCGTGTTTGTAATCACAGGATCGCTTACCAATAACGTACAAATATGGACAATATTAAGTAATTCAAAGTTCAGCCGTAATTTAAAGGACAGTGATATGTAAATCATATTTAGTGGGCAATAATATGTAAATCAAATATAATGGACAATAGTACGTAAATCCAACCGTAATTTAATGGACAATAATATGTAAAAGTTCAACCGTAATTGTCGGAAATAAGATTGGGTTAAGGAAATCGTTTATTTTAAAAATCCGAATTTCAACGAAAGATTGTTGTTTATTTTATAAATTATAAGGAATATATGCCAACACGGGCTCTTGCTCCATTGATCGTGGGGCAAACAAATGAAAACAGCCCTGAGGCTGTCCAGTTGTGAGAGGAGGAGGTGGTATGGAACTCCGATAACTACCAATGGCTCTCGATCGCCCTCTGACGACTTCTTGCGGAGATCTTATCTCCTTCAATCTCGAAATAGATTATTAACCTCACAGCGTGCGCTCTCGGCGTCGGTTTAAGTCCATTCGAGCTGTCAAAATCCCTCCCGTACAAATCCCCGCTAATCCCACGTTAATCCGGAGCTGAGCCTGGCCCGGGATCGCCGGTGCCCCCAAAGTGGCTTTCCAAATTCGCCCTTTGTTCGGCCGCCTGATTTACGTCCTCCGGAGGATCGAGTGTTTTCCTCCATAATGGTATTTGGTTAGCGACTCCATGTCGGGGCGCTAATCCAATACACCTCGGAGGGAATGTATTGTCGGGCGCCCCTTTAGGCCTGTGCTTGCTGGAAGAAGCAAATGCTAATGGGTGATCTCAATAGAGATAATGGATTCACTTCGAGTTGACGTTTCTGACCTTGTTGGTTTTCTAGGATTTCCTAGTAAATGAAGGAGACGTCTTTTGAATAGAGTAATGATTCTGAAGTTTTGTGTAAAAGCACCATGAAATGAATAGTAGTTAATAGCTCGAACACCCAAGTTAATCTGTGTGTGTGCACGTGCTTGCGGATATTATATATTGAAATTATTTTTGTGTAATACATGTCATCACCACAGTGTGAAATTTAGTAGGTAAGCCCAGAGAATATTCTCAGTATGTCTAACTCTAAAGCATTGAGACGTAGACTGTTGAAAATTGATCAACTTACACAGACGGTTTTCCTGCGCGATTACCTTAAGTCATACCGCCTTCGCTTCCCTTAAAAGTAAAAAATGTTTTGAAAGAAAAAAAAACGTTTTTGAAACAAAAGGCTTGAAAGCAGAAAATACTACTACAACGACATCCTCATTAATAATAATAATAATAATAATAATAATAATAATAATAATAATAATAATAATAATAATAATAATAATAATAATAATAATAATGTATTTGAGGGTTTCATTAAATCTTGGAAGCCACACGTGGGTTTCTTAGGGTCAGATTTGAGCTGGGAACTTTTGTTTGGAGTCTTTCTCTCAAAACAACCATTTTGTTGCACGAGTATCGGTAAAATTAGAAGTACCCCTTTATCTAACTCATTTTCGGCGCTACTATCCCTTAATTTCCATGAATACGGTTCAATTTGAACTAAAAACTTTAGCAAATAAAAGTGATTTTGTAAGTTGACGGAAGTATACAGTCAGCAAAACAGAAGAAATTCGTATATTGTGATACATGTTAATTCTAGCCATTTTTTCTCGTTTTGCAGTTGTTAGAACATATCAGATTTTTTCTTTGAAAAAATTGGAAACAAACGGTAAATAACAAGTGTTGTTTGCACACCTTTTTTTTACATATACATTAGCTTCCAATATTCGATCTATAATAATGATATAAAAAAAACAAATAAAGTTACAATAAAGTCCAAGGAGAAAAACAAAACAAAATTTCGTGACTTTATTTTTCATTTATATATATATATATATATATATATATATATATATATATATATATATGCGTGTGTGTATAATAATATTTTATATATATATATATATATATATATATATATATATATATATATATATATATATATATATATATATATATATATATATATATATTTTATCAGTAAGCCGTTTGCCCTGATAGGACGTGGCTTCAGTCAAAATATACGACAATCTGTATCTACTGAATTATGAATTAACACTCCGGGTAGCAACTTTCCAGTACATCGTTCGCCTCTTATACCTACACAGCTGGTAATCACCCTTCTTAAGTGCATATGCATATATATATATATATATGCATATATATATATATGTGTGTGTGTGTGTGTGTGTGTGTGTGTGTGTGTGTGTGTGTGTGTGTGTGTGCATTTAAAGCACACTTTAGTTTGCAGGTAGCCGATGAATACATATAATCTCTGAAATTAACTGTGAATATCACAAGCATGATAGTATTTGATTGAATCTTGGTTTCTTTTCATTTCGTTTCTCTGCATGAAGAATTATATTGCTGAATAAACACATTTAATAAAGCGGAAGGAAGCAGGCAAGGTGAACTGAAAAATAAATAGCTTCACATTTTATATCTTCAAAATAAACAAGCCAACATGGCGAATACGGGAAGCAGAGGTGAATATAAATCAAAGACATTTTTCAGTTAGTCCATCTTCCTTTATGTGCTGACACCAATTCAAAATTGACTCACTCACGTAGTGTTAGCTTTCTGGGCATCATTGTGACCCATGGCTGTTCACACCCGTCTCATGATGCCTGTTGCAATTTTATGAGCATTCATTTAGGGGATGAGGTTGCTAGCATATCAAACTCCCTTTTCCCAAACTCTGAGACAACTTTTGGCAAGACTACACCTTGTTTAGAACTGTTTACCTATTAGAAATCTTCCACTTAATATCGTTCTCATCTTTATGCTTTTGCCAATAGAATATTAGAGTGGCGTTTTTACTTCAGAGATACCCCCTTCGCTCAGTTACCTCCCCTCTCTCTCTCTCTCTCTCTCTCTCTCTCTCTCTCTCTCTCTCTCTCTCTCTCTCTCTATTACAGGCGGCGTCTGCATGCCCTCATCAAAGGCGCCTTGGTAGCAGCATATGGTATATCGGGGGATGTGATGCCTCGTTACCTAATCACTGGTCTCAAGGTAACGACAGGTCTACACCACCGATCCGTAGTTAACTAATAACAAGCTGCGGAGCCCACTCGATCTGGTAGTTGGTCGTTTAAATTATAGACCTAAGTGGCTAGCCTTGAGAGCATTCTCTCTCTCTCTCTCTCTCTCTCTCTCTCTCTCTCTCTCTCTCTCTCTCTCTCTCTCAGGACTCTTTGCCCTCCCCCGCCTCTCCTCTCTCTCTCTCTCTCTCTCTCTCTCTCTCAGGACTCTGTCAGGACTTTTGCTCTCTCTCTCTCTCTCTCTCTCTCTCTCAGGACGTCATTTGCCCCTGACGAGAAGCTTTATCGATCACTCCTGGTTTGATTTAATCTAGATAGATTCGGATGACTGGTATTAGAGACGCCGAGCCGTTTTCTGCCTTTTAGCCATCTCGCAAATTATGACAGGGTGTGACAGGATACATATGTCATGGTGTAGGTACAACTCTGCTACTTGGCCCCTTTTTTTCTTTTCCAATAAAGATAAAGTGGAGGTCCTTGGTCGTGCCTTGTTATATCACCCATTAATTAACTGCAGATGTGTGTTTATCATTAGCGAAATTGTTCCTGTCTGTAATGAATGTCATGAGCTCATATCAGTCGGTTTATCTTCATATATTTCTAAATGTAATTTTGCTAAATCCAGTCTGGTTATGAAATAAAAATTTGTTTAGAATTTCTGTGGAGTTGCTAAACAGACGAATACGTCCTGAACGCTCCATATGGTTGTGTGCTTATGCTGAATAATAATAATAATAATAATAATAATAATAATAATAATAATAATAATAATAATAATAAATTAAGGTGTAACTAAGTGGAAACGGAGCAAAGTAATTCGTATTGATTTGTGGATAAACGGTAAAAACTCCAATGCAGGAAAGATTTGAGTGACCTTCAGCTGGTCTGCAATATTTGTATTTCCATCAAAGCCCTCGATCAAGTTGAGGTATGTTGGGTGTAAAAGCAGTGATCTACGAAATGAGTGAGCACGTCTCAGATCGAATAACCGGTATCGCATCACTTCTGGGGAAAGTGTTCTCAAGCTTCAGAGATCTTGAGAGGTTGAGACGCGGATACCGAGAGAAAATGAACTATCTCCACATTCTCTTCCTCTTTGAAAATTATAACACCGTAGGAGGAAAGGTAGTGCCGTCAGTACACCTCATGCGCTGCATTGTAAGCCTTGTTTTCATTGAAGCGGTGGGTAGAGTTCTCGGCTGGCAGGCTGTTGGCCCAGCGTTCGACTCTCCCGCCGGCCAATGAGGAGTTAGAGGAATTTACTTCTGGTGATAGAAATTCATTTCTCGGAATGTTGTGGTTCGGATTCCACAATAAGCTGTAGGTCCCGTTGCTAGGTAACCAGTTGGTTCGTAGCCACGTAAAATAAGTCTAATCCTTAGGGCCAGCCCTAGGAGAGCTGTTAATCAGCTCAGTGGTCTGGTTAAACTAAGGTATACTTAACGCGCTGCGTTGTAGGCCATGGTCTAAGAAAGGGTGTGTATGCGTTACAAAAGGGGATTTGCACCGTCCCTTCGTCCCATAGCTTCATCATTTTAGTCTTTTGCTTTACCCCCATTCCCATCGCCTTCCTTCAGTCTTGCTGTCCAATTCCTCTAACAGTTGCTTTTTACTGCAAGTGTGGAGTTTTCTCCCAGTTCCACTCTTATATCTCTATATATAAGTCATCACCTTCATTATCTGCATCTGTGGGTATTGCTGTCAAATCACTCCAACTCCCTATTTCCACTCCCTTTAGCGCTTAACGGCCAAATATCCAAATGCTTGGCTTGACAGCCTGAAATTCATAAATTCGTCAATCAGTCTTTGAAATTAAAGATGTGCAAAAGATTTGGTGCTAGGCTCTACTTTTACTCATGGTTAAGAAGGAAAATATTAGCATTCAGTGTTCCTGTTTTTCAGTTAATGATTACTCTTTGTTTATGTATTCATAACTCTTGACGTCTGTGGGTGTAGGTAAATTTTTTACATGTCTAGCTAGGTAAATGAGAACTTACGTGTTAAGAACCTGATGTAGACAGGATGAAGCGTTGTTACCCTGCAACAAAACCGATATTGATTAGTTTCTTATCAAGAGAATTATGAAAGAACACGAAACCAAGATATTCAATTTAAAAGGAAAAACTGATTTTGATTATCAGAACTTATGGACAGAAAATTTTACTTGTGTTGAAGTGTTTTATTTTTTTACAGACATACAAGATTACAAAATATTCGCCGGCATACACTGGAAATATAAATCTTTAAAAGCTATAAAGAACTCCTTGAAGGTCTGTGAATTAGAATGCTTAGTCAGCAAGATTAGATTATGCACAAAAACTCCCTTGAATCTTTACACACACACACACACACACACACACACACATGCATATACATATATATATATATATATATATATATATATATATATATATATATATATATATATATATATATATATATATATATATATATATATATGTATGTATGTATGTATGTATGTATGTATGTATGTATAAATGTATGTATATATACATATGATTATAATTATACATATATATGCATATATGTACATATATATATATATATATATATATATATATATATATATATATATATATATATATATATATATATATATATATATATATATATATATGTATGTAAGTTATTATACCTGTGAGCTTTCGCTTACTACTAACTAGCTTCCTCAGAGTGTGAAGAGGCTTGTTGTTCACTTTTATAAGAACGGTTATATCTGTAAATAGCGAATCTGAACAGGGAATAAATGAAGAAACTCTTACCTTTTTCCTACATGGGGCATTTTGGGTTACGGAAACTTCACATAAATCTAACGTAGGTGGATTCGAAACCCTAATGGAAAGATGTCTTTATGTATTTCACGTTCGGTTTCAATGCTGACAGAAGTAAGCAGATCCACATAAGCAAGGGATTCGAAAAGTTAAGAGGTGTTTGTGTCTTAGTCTTTAAAAAATAAAACTGCGTGCTTTTAGTGAATGTGAACAGCTGAGTCTTAGTAAGTGTTAGATTAGTCAACATTTAAAAATATTCTTCTGTTGCACAAAGCCGAAACGGCCATAATCTATCGGACAAGCCCCAGCAGAAAAGATTTCTATTGTGTAAAAAAAAATGCCAAGAAGGATGAAATATCAAAGAACAGATAAACAAATAAAGTTAAACAAAACCAGTTAAAATTTAATACGTAACTAGATAAGCGTGTCAAAAATAAATGGCTTCGGTTACGATTTGCCGTCACACAGGATCCCTGAAAATTTGCCGTCTAAAATCGCTAATCTGGGATATTGCAGTTTGACTCTGATTTGCATATTTGACCAGTACTTAGACTCTTTTATTAGTTCCTCATCTTCGCCCAGAGATTATTGTCATGAAGAAGAAGCAGCTGCACCCCGTCATATATTTTGTTAGGTGGCAAAAGAACACCCATTACTGTTGCTGGTTTCTTACACAAAACGTTATGATTTCTTTAATATATGTATGAATAAATTCCTAAACTTTGACCCTGATACTCAAAACTAGGTAGATTTTTTAATGACCAGATAATATTTTGAAAATGAAATTGTAAAAGTATATCACTGAGGGATATCGTTATTTACCATAATGTAAATGTTAGTTACAAGTGTCTCATTAAATCTAATTACTTTTACAGGAAAGAATGGTAAATAACAAAAGGCCCCTCACTCAAGAAAGTTATGACTAAAGTGCAGCTGGTAAGTTTTAGTATTCCTTATTATGATAACTATAAGTTGCTTTTGACTAAGTGAATCCACGGGTTTAGTTCTGATTCTCCCAATTTGGACTTTGCTGTAAATACTTACGTTTATATTTTTGCAACATTAAGAGGTTTCCTGTGATAGGGGAGTTCACGAGGAAAAAAAACAAGGCAATCATATATGAACTACTTTCTGCTGACAACTGTCCCAGCCCTTAACTTGTGATTACCGTCAGGGCTACAATAGATCTGCTATGGAAGTAATATATAGTGGTGTAAAGTCAGAAATTAAAGATTGAAACGCGAACCCCAGATAAGAAGAAAAAATACAAAGGAAATTTCACGGATCTGGATGATTCTCCATGTTGCACAAGTTCCGTTGCAAACCATCCGTACTGATAGTTTGCCATGGAACTTTCTTCTGTTGGAGGAAGGGGCGAGCATCGTCTGAAGACACCTCTTAAGCGACTTGTTGAACAATTTCTGTTTCTACTAGTCATTAGCGACGGCTTCTTGTCGTGCACATCCGCAGAGTGCTGCTGGATGGCGTTATTGTTGCAAAGATTTTCAATTCATGTCCTTAGTTTTGTCATCATGTGCCGAGCATAGCTTGTACTGAGACACCTACATTTGTAACCCACGTTGTTTCTCAGTTCCTTGGATCCCTCAGGAGGTGGTGGTGTTCCTCATCACAAGGGTGGTTCCTAGGTAAGAGCAGCTAGAGACTCTTAGTGATTATTCT